>NC_136807.1:23333119-23478119 GCF_951216825.1 Electrona antarctica | reverse complement strand
ATATATATACATATATATATATATATGTATATATATATATATATGCCGTGCGTGCATATATATATATATATATATATATATATATATATATATATATATATATATGCCGTGCGTGCGTGCTTGCGTGTGTTTTTTGTGTGTGATACAGCTGTGCCCTCTGGTGGCGGGCGGGTGGTGTTACAGCGTGACAGACAGACAGACAGACATGCAGACAGACAGACAGACAGACAGACAGACAGACAGACAGACAGACAGACAGACATGTTCTGCTGGGTTACATAGTAAATGGCTCACTGCCGTTCGCAATTAGACAACATTACATTAAAAGAATGTTACATAGTGCCGCTTTAAGGTTAAGGTCCACTTTAGTGTCCCCTTGGGGACATTTGTCCTCTTGCATGTGACCCATGCTGAGCCGTGAGCAGCTACAGTGCAGTGCCCGCCCGGGGACCTACTCCAGTTGTGATACCAGTGCCTTGCTCAAGGGCAGTGGCAGGAGTAAATTAATGCTATTGCAGCGAGGGCGGGTCTTCACTCGGTAGAACCAGTAGAAACCCTAGAAACATACCCTACTTTATCATTATTTAAAATGAATGGGACCAACATTAAAACGCATATCATGATGAAAAAGGCATTATATGCAACATTCAAGCCTACATTTAAAATATATATATTTTGCATTTTTCCCCCTCTATCAGCCACTATATATTTATGCTGTGTTTTCCTGCAGAAAGACATTTGGGCTATAAAAGTGTCAAACTCGTTCTATTCGTTCTCTCTAATCATTGAATGCATCAAAGACAGCAATCAATTTGATACCTGTCAGACAGTGGAAGGGGGTGAGTGTGTGTATATGTATACACACACAGATTAGTCTGGCAGCCGAGGTGGACGGGTGGGAATTCTTTATTGGCCTAAAATATTGTCTATATAACATACATTCATGAATCTACTTGCTGACCGGCTGAAAGTATTGGGCAATTTTTTTTATATGGGTTTCTTGTGACCCTACCATTAACATCCTATGGCAGGCAAAAATGTCAAACTTTCCTGTTGCTCCTTGGGTTAAAAAAGGCCATCATGACAAATGTGATGAGGTCAGCACATTTTGGGCACATTTGGGTTGGGCAAGTGGCTATGGCTGCTTTTAGCCCAAGGAGTGTATTTTGTGCAAAATGAATGCTTGGAATGGATTCAGAAATCATGAAACCCCTAGTTTGACATGTCACATGCTACTTAAAGCAAAAGGAATTTTTGCAGCCATAGGATGTTAATGGTAGGTTCACAAGAAACCCCTATGAAAAAGATTGCCCAATACTAACAGCTGGTCAGCAAGTGGATTCATGAATGTATAGACAATATTTTAGGCCAATAAAAAAAGACTATATATACCACATTTCCCACTTTAAACAAAAGAAGCCTGTCGGCTGCCGGACTAGATCTGGGATTCTATAGTATGCCTTAAAAAAATCATTTTAGAAACCTCATAGGCTATCTCGTCCCTGGCAGCGCCAATATAATTTCAGATGAGGGTCCAAATACAAATCAATTTGTGGGTCCTTGGCATGAAACCGAGAACTATACTGGTCGATCGACTCGCAGGAATCACCACTGTTGTCTGTCGAACAGAGCGTTGGTGAATGAAGTACCCAACTCAAATCTATACTGATTGATAAACAAGCACACATAATATAACGTTTTATTGCAGCACTGTTCTCAATAGTCTCTGTTGGGTGGAAACCTCATATGTCCAAAACTGATACTTTCAAATTCAAAAATAGCACAAACAGCAGATCGACAAGCTCAAGATACGCATCTTGAGCTTGTCGTGCCCCTGGGGACCCCCCACATGGGACTCTCTACCGTTTCGGGCACGGGGCGGCTTGCCGGAACCGGGCCGGTGCGTTCCTGTTCCAGACCCACAGGACGCACCCTGGGTGCGTTCCTGGGGGTCTGGAACTGGGTGCGTTCCTGTGGGTCTGGAACTCCCGAACCCCCCCCCCCCCCCCCGGAAACCCCCACACGGAGTTGCAGCACTCACTTCACACGGGTGTGATTTTTTAGCTTGTGCCGCATTTCGAGCTCGCAGATCTGCTATTTTTTATGATTTTGTGTGACGCTGTAGTGTGAAGTAGGGCATCCATTTACAAAAAAAAACACAAAATGTTAAAACATGGAGAGGTTTCTGCCTGACAGCAACGATAATATGCAATATAATCTACACAATCTCCAGAGACTGGCTTCTAGCTCCTATTACCTGACTCACACATTATGTTTCCTGTCATCATTCTAATGAACAGAAAACTAGAAAGATGATAGGTCTCAACTAGTTTCACCTGACTCTCTCTCTCTCTCTCTCTCTCGCTCTCTCTCTCTCTCTTTTAGGTTTTATTTATTCGCACCGAATCGCACATATAAAAGTTGAATACAGAAGAAAGATACATACACATACAGTACATTATTGTGCGGGAGAAGTTAAAAACCAAAAGGCTTATCGAGAACTTCCCCTAATTTGAAGAATCAGACATTAAAAGTATACACATTAATTATAAGTATGAATACTCAATTCAAACATAGTAGCCCTATAGGCACGATCATTTTATATTCATGATAAAACTAAAATGCTCATTTTAGTCATCTGACTCATGGTCAGTCAGGAATCTAACCGGGGACTCGCTTTCAGAGCCCATGTGGTACACTAGTGGTTCTCAAATTGGGGTCAGAAGACCCCCAGGGGTCCTTGAGGGAGTTTATTCTCCATCTCTGATGTGATGAAAGTTATTTTCTCTCATCACGCCTATACTGCCACTCTCTGTACACTTTAGAATGCTGCATCTCAGCTTTTAACTGAATAAATTATAATTATGACCTGTCACCTATTAGAGCATCCCTACACTGGCTGTCCATCTATCTCGGCTGATTTAGAAGTGATTTAAACGTTTTACTGGTTACAGGCCAGGCCGACCTATACATTTCTATACTCTCCCCCTGTGAGCCGACGTGTATAGCCTGATAGCTCCTCGGGCAACGCACGGTTCTGTTCTGCATTGTGAGGTGTAGGTTAAACACACAAGGAGAACCCAGAGCTCCAAGCCTCCAACGCTTCAGAATGCTTTGGAACGCTCTGCTCTGCCTGAAGAGATCAGGCTGAGTCCATGCCTTGTCTGAACCCATTAAAGGACGACTTCACCCATTGTCAACCTTCCCTATAATTGGTCCTCATCTCCCCATCGATGATGTTACTGGTAGGCAGGTTTCTGAAAAGTCCACAGGCAAAAGTGATGCCATGTTACAGAGTTGGGCAAGACAGCTTTCTCTGTCAATGGCCCAACTTCATAGAATGAACTCCAGAACTCTTTAAAACTGAGCTCCCTGCCATCCTTTGGTCAGTTGAAAGGAATGCTCCAGAACATTTTTCACCGTGATTGCTCCTGATTCAATTGATTTATTTTACTGACTGGTTGTTTTGCATAAAGTTCCTTTGTAATTTATCCTGCTTTATAATGTTGTGTTGGATGTATTGTTTTTTGACTGTATTTTGTGTATTGTAACCTCGGCTACATTGAAAATGAGGGCTTGCCCTCAACTGTATTTCCGAGTATAAATAAAGGTGATGATGATGATGATGATGATGATGATGATGATGATGATGATGATGATGATCCATTAGTGAGGACCAATTTCATGAAGAAAGGTTGCAAATTGGTGAAGTCATTCGACCCGTGGCCGATTCTACAAATACCTTCAATATCACTAGTTCTCAAACTTTGTGCCAACAAGGACCCCCATATTGATATATATATATATATATATGGCTGCGGACCCCCATCTGAAAATGTTTCGTGCCAGGGACCGCCAGAAGAGAAGAAAAATATATATATTCAAAAACAGCAGATGCACAAGCTCTATTGTATATCTGAGCATGTACAGTACAGTATATGCTATTTTTGAATAGCCAACACTAAAATATTATAAACTGTTTTTTTAGCCTATTGGCTGCCGTGTCAAGTGGTCAGATGCAGTGTGCATTGGTGATTTGATCTCTGGTGGAACGCTATTTAAACAATGCCACGCGCACGTTGCTTAACATAACAGGTCACACAATGAACCCTTAATATGCATACAAGCTCATTCCTATGTTCAATTGAAGCTGGTTTTACACTTGGCACTTTGTAAACTTTCTTGAGGTGTAAACTTAAGGTTGTTTTTAACCGATGCATGTGCGTGCGCGCATGCTCCTGAAAAATCTTATAGGGGGACAGCGTGGGCGTGGTACCACGTGTAATGACCAAACATTGCTAGGTCAGATGGGAGGAGGAGCGTCCACATGCCAGAGCATGTTCATTTGCCGTTGATGTAGATCTGCGTCAAATGGTCCTAGTGGATTATTATAGCTCGCCATGACGCCATCCTAATGCTACATACATTAGCATTGGGTGGCTAGGCAATGAAGTAAACTGAAAATGTACCATAAGGAAGATTGCCGCGTGCATCCACTCGTAAACATCTTTTCCTTTATCTTGGATTCCTTTCCCAGATTGCGCCCCTGGTCAAAAGCTTTATTCAACGGCCCACAGCCAAATAACTGACGATCGCGGTAAAACTATGTCTTCTCCAAGTGAAAGTAGCCACTAGTATAGCGTCCATCACTACACACATCGTTAGTGTACAGCTGGTTCCGTTTTTTGCGTTTCCGGTGGATCCTTCAAAATAAGGGTTTCACAGAAAAATGCTGCCAGCGGTTAACTTTATCCTGGCAAGGAATGTTAGGTTTAAGGAAAAACATTTTTATTTTGAATAATGCCCCAATGTTGTATTATCATTAATTGTTTTAAACAATTATTTGGGGTCCCACTTGCAATATCCTCACGGCACACCAGTGGGACTCAGACCACAGTTTGAGAACCACTGGCTTATTATCCTTTAATCCACCATGCTTTTATCGTTTTGTATCTTAACAACATGACTTCATGGTTCGACACAAGACAAATAAATGTAGGTGTAACAAAAACACTGTGTGCCTATATTGGTTGAAGTGTTCATTTGGTTGATTATTGTCCTCAGTTTGTCTTGTTTCTCTGACTGTATTCATTGTATAATTGCTGTGGGGGCGTGAGATAATGAATGGCAGATATACTCTGTATTTGTTATAGCCTCTACATTGTGGGTGTTTTAGTACACTCGGAGAGAAAGAGACAAAGCATTCTGTGCCCATCTGCTTATGCATTACCCCTTGTACACCTTGCCAGAGTACCTGAGTACCTAAATAAATAGATACATTTAATTAAATAAATAGAAAACTGTAGTCTATAAACATCTTTCTCAGTTGTTCTTCTCCAGTTGGGTGAGCGCGGTGTGAAGTGTTGTTGGAAGTGTTGTGGCTATGTATGGCATATGGTGTCATCTGTGGATCTGATTTGCCAGTAAAATCAAATTGGTGAGTGTCCAGTGTGGGCATTGACCAGTGATGGAAAGTAACTAATTACGTTTACTGAAGCACTGTCGACATTGGCCAAAATAGGACATCTACAAGCTCTATATTGGCTATTTTTAAGATATTTGGTGTAGAGGGAAAGAGGCAATATAGATTCGCTCCCCCACTTAAAAGTAGCACTACACCCCGGGTCAGTTGTTTGACCACTTTAACCCTCACAGCTATAGGCTACTATAGGCTACTATAGATCTGGTATTTTCTGTGAATGTTTTCTATTTTCTTATATAGACCAGAAGGTCATGGGTTCGATCCCGGGTACTGCCAATTAGCGTATGAGTAGCACGGCAAGGTTTGACTCTGAGGAAGATGAAAGTCGAAACGTCAGTCACCCCTGCAAAACAATAATAGAACGAGTGATCCAGTTTATTTTATTTGTCTAGTTTCCTGAAGTGCCCAGGTATTATTATTTTCTGATGCAAGTTGTCTCTGTTGAGCATGTGCAGTTGTGCACCACCGAGCCCTTATACTTTCTGCTGGCTAAAGCATGCAGGACTTCTCTCTGACCTACTTAGTTATGGCTGCCTTGAAGCATGAGGGGTCAATTCCCTGGGAAATTGGATGGTTGTGCACAGTATATCGTTGCTGTTGAAAAGAAACCTCTTATCCCCATATCTTTTTACTTTTTGTGCTTTTTACACCCTACTTGATCATACTACAGCGTCACACAAGTAGCAAAAGTATAGCCTGACAGAGACGATATGTCAGTAAACACTCCAGCCAGTTGTGTAGATGCTCTGAACACCCAGTGCCCTGGGATCGAGGGATCCCATCTGGCCCAGCTGCTTTAGCGTGTGCTGTTGCCGTGTTATAGAATTCCTGCAATTCTGCAATCAGCGACATCATGGTGATGTCAGTTTTGAGTCATTTTTGAGTGGTGCAAACCACTCCAACAACCAGCTTTGTCTGTATGTTTGTGTACCTGTACCTATACGTGTCCGTGCACAGGTGAGCATGGTTACTATGGACACTGACATTACGTCAGACCACAGCTGATCAGGCTATATAAGACCTTGCACCACTCAGTTCACACGGGTGTGATTTTCCTTTTTTTCATTGATTTTTTTTCTATTTCTTTTTCTTTTTCTTATTGAGAAGACATATAATACAGACAATTCAGGTGAAAAAAAACAGGACAAAAAACTAAAAACTGAAAATAAACAAAAACAGGACAATTAAACAGAAAGACAATACAATAACATACATGAAATCAAGGTTCGGGAAAGGCTGATTCAAACATCTGTGTCGGCTGCTCCCGGAGCAAGGTCCATAAAACATCCATTTCTAAACATCCATCTCTTCTTACACCATGGTGTCCACACACCATGGTGTCCACACAGACGCAGTGATTCTCTCTCTTTCTTTTGGTTTTCCAAGGACCCTCAGTTCGATATCCATTAGGCCACACACCCCCATTTGATACAATTTGTATTTATTTTTTATCTATGGAACCCCCAATCAATACACTGTAAATCCTCAGTGTCATTTTAACTCTGATAATGTACAAATGGTTCCATGTGTACATGTCAGAGTTACAGACCCGTAAGGGTCTATTTGGACCCTGGTGGTACCCAGACCAGGTGTTGAGAAACAATGAGATAACACTATATGCATTAGACTCATGCAGTGTTATGTAAAAAGATGTTCTGGTGGTTCTATAACAGGGAAATGATAAAGACAGTATATTAATAATGCTTAGTAATGTTATAAAGGTCAAAGGTCGACACTGATGAAGGCTGGATAGCCGAAACGTTTGTCATATGGTTTGAAATAAAACTTTTTGAACCACAGTCTTGATGTGTGCGACCCATCTCCTTGATCCTGATATGTTGTAAATCGGGTGGCGCACCTACAGTCTGAGCGCGGTGGTCATATGAAGATGAAGGTGAATGCATGTCGTGTTTTCAATAAATGGCTGGCATACATTATACATGACAGATCCGTCTTGATTACATGACTATGACTATAAAGATCATGTGTGCCGACTTGCGTGATATTTTGATAAAATCTGGACACTAAAAAAGTGTTGCGCATAAGTCGGTCTCCTGGTGGCGCTCTAAAAGGCATCATTGAAAAATGCACGCCAGACATTTTTCCTTGGCCTCTAGGGAGTGTGCATACAAAGTGTTATGCAGATCGAGAGACTGTGTACCGATTTGCGTGATATTTTGACAAATATGTGTTTTGCAAAACCCGGCCTCTAGGTGGCGCTATAACAGGACCATGTCAAAACATTTGGGTCATAGGTTCAGCTCTGGCATCCAGGGAGTGTGTGCAAAGGTTGGCTGCGATCAAGCCAACGGGGCCAGAGATTAGCTGTTCACAGACGGACACACAGACACACAGATGGCTAGTGCAAAACATACTCTCCCCATGCCTTCGGCCTGGCTGGTGGCGACAACATTTTAAACCCATATACATTACACTCAGTGTTAAGTGAAAATACATTTCATGTGGAAAAATGTTGTACATTATGGAACATTTTAAACCTAATATGCATTACACTCATGTGTTACATTATGTCAAAATGTAAATCTAACATTTATACTGTTCCATATCTTCAGACCAAAGGTCACGACCCCTCTCACCACCAACACCGCCAGGAGGAGCTTCACTTCCTGGATGAGTACGGCCAGCCAATCACGGTGCAGCTGGACCGGAGGAAGGGGCGGGGCCACAGGAAGAGGCCATCTCAGTACGCGACGGAGAGACACTGGGAGGCTCTGACGATGAGGATGATGGATGAAGAGGAGACCCAGCGAGAAGGATACGGTACTGGGTAAGAGCCGAGGACAATCTGTTTGTTACTGCATGGCGCATATTTATCTAGAAATGCACTCTGTCGAGCTGCCAACTTGCGCTTTGCATGAATGGCCTACTTGTGCACGAGCAAAGCGCGTAACTATACTGCTGACTCGTGTCAACTTACTGTCCGCCGCTCTTTAAAATATAAAAAATCTCACCTGTGTGAAATGAGGGGCGCTAATATATTAAAGTCTAACTCATGTTGATTAGGTGATGTAAAACAAACGGTGCCAACACAAACATTAAACGCCATTCAATGGCGTTTACAAAACAAACATTGAACTAAAGACAAACATTAATCCTGTAGGAGGGGCTAGCGCCCCTCAAAAATAAAGCTCTAAATATATTAATGTCTAACTCATATTGCTATGATTAGGTGATGTAATGGTGATGTAAAACAAACGGTGGCAAAACAAACATTACATTCTCTTTATTGTTAATGGCATTTAATGTTTGTGTTAGGGACAAGATGACATACAGCTTCCCTTAATTATCAATGGTGTTTTTAAAACAAACATTAATTAATTATACACAGGTTTAATGTTTGTCTTTAGTTCAATGTTTGTTTTGTAAACGCAATTGACAATAAAGGGAAAATGTGTCATTACGTCATATTGTTTCTTTATTGTTAAATGCGTTTAATGTTTGTGTAGGCACCGTTTGTTTTACATCACCATTACATCACCTAATCAACATCCCTCACTTCACGCAGGTGTGATTCTTTTTTTTTCTTTCTAAAGTTTTATTTTTGTAACCCATTTTTTCACCCAGTGTCAATTATCTAATGTAATCCTGGGCGCTACACTTCCTCTGCCAACCTGGGGGGGCAGCGGACTGACCTCATGCTTCCATCACGGGTGTGATTTTTAATACAAACATTGAACTATATATTGAACTATTTGACAACTTTGACTTTGACTTTTGAGTTACGTCATCAAAAATACCAAATATACACAACCCCTGATTGGCCGAGCGACGCCACCGACATACGCAGCCGAAAACAGTACTTGTGTGCTCTTTTCGCGCAAGTAATAATTTAATATATTTGATTCAACTCTAATTATGTGACCTGACCTCTCTCTCTCTCTCTCTCTCTCTCTCTCTAGGCCCTACTGTGGTCACATGACTGTGTCACCTGACCTGTACCCAAACAACAATCACATGATTATGCCGTCTGACCTGTACTCGGCCAATGGCTACTTGCCCAGCATGTCACCTGACCTCCATCCAGCCAATCGTTGCCTGCCCGGCGCTTCCTACAGCCTGGACCACCTGGACAGAATGGACTATCAGGTATTTGATTACATTACTCATCATCAACCATTGTTTCACTGCCATTAATGCCACCAATAAATAAGAACTTTAACTATCCATCTGGTCCACTGGTTCTACTCTCATCGGTATCCTGATACCCAAATATACTTTGTCCAGCAAACACAGTTAGTGTAGAAAAGAGTCATCCTAGTTATCAACAGCAACCCTCCCCCTGGCCTACTCATGGATTGGATCCACCCACTTCCTGCTGTCACTCCCTCTCAATCAGCAATCTCACCTGCTCCCACTCACACCTCAATCAGTGGCCAGCTATATCCTGCCTGAGTGCCTGTCCATACAGTCATTGTCAGCAGCAACTCCACCACCTGAGAGCCCTCTGTCCTGGAGCCTCAGGCCTTGGTTATGCGTCATTGAAGTGAGTTCAGTTTGTTCATGTTCATTTGTATATTGCATTTTATTGGTTATTTGTGTTTTCCTGAAACTGTAGAGAATGTGTGTAATGCGCAGTGCACATAGTCACTTTAGTATTCTTTGAAATGTAGTAATCAGTAACTTTGTTATTAGATATTATTGAATGTTTGTATTAACTAATATGTAGTGTTAGGCCTACCATTCCCCCCCCCCCCCCCCCCCCCCCCCCCCCCCTTGAGTCTAATTATTGTCTTGGGTACCTAATTGTCTGTCTATTGTTTATGCACTGTTGAATTGTATGATAATTATGTTTCTCTTGTCTTTTTAGTAAAAACCATAACCGTGATGCCTCACCACCTCCTTGCTCAACTCTAAAAGCTTGTCTGTGCAATGGAAAATAAAGGCTTAAACGGAACTCTCCTTGTCTATATATTATGACCGATGTACTATGGTGATGTAATAGTCCATGAGCCAGTCTCAACCAAAACCTACCCTACAGTTAGCAATTTCTTTCATGGTCCTTCGAACCTGGAATATTTTTTTTGCCATCAGGCATAAACCAGTTGCACTAAACGGACCAGATGAAAATGTGGCAAAATGTATGGTAACAAGACTGGAGCTCTGATCAGACTTTGCATGCACAGCCAGCATATGGCTATCCTACAGCCCAGGCTACCCTGGCTAATGGCTGCTCGCAGCCACAGAGTTATTGGGCCAGGGGACATGATAGCTGCTACTGCATCAGCCACCCAGCTCCAACCTGCAACCCAGCAGTATCAGACCCAATAAGTGGCCTCCTCCTACGCTTCGCCCCAGCAGCCGGCCTCGTCCTCCTCCTATAACGCTTCACCCCAGCAGCCGGCCTCCTACGCTTCACCCCAGCAGCCGGCCTCCTACGCTTCGCCCCAGCAGCCGGCCTCCTCCTACGCTTCACCCCAGCAGCCGGCCTCCTCCTATAACGCTTCACCCCAGCAGCCGGCCTCCTCCTCCTACGCTTCACCCCAGCAGCCGGCCTCCTCCTCCGAAGCTTCACCTCAGCAGCCGACCTACCACTACGCCTCTCAGCAGCCGGTCTCCTCCCCCTACGCCTCTCAGCAGCCGGCCTCATGTAGACTTCAGGAGGCCTCCTATTGGAGCACAGAGTCCTGGGCCGCTCCTCCTGCTGCGCCATGTAAACCCTCTTCCGGCGAGCGCGCCTTTTTTGTGACTGCGTCTTGGGCATGAGGTCTGGCTCTGTGCTGACCTCCCCATGATGTCTGGCTCTGTGCTGACCTCCCCATGAGGTCTGGCTCTGTGCTGACCTCCCCGGAAAACTTGTGCTTTGCCTCCTGTTCGATTTTATCCAGCCACTTCATGTGGATGTTGTGCACCTCAGAGGAAAACCCTTGTAGCTCCCTGTCCACCATGGATGATATGGACCTAATTTTATTCAGGAAGTCCATGGTGCAGTCTTAAGATAAGACGCACCGGGCAGTTGCTGTGATCAGGGGTCTAGTTATAAAGTAAATAACTATAGTGTATATGTATAAATTCTTGAACAATGTTTTTGTTTTGTTATTTGTTTCTGTGATCATATACTGTAGATATTTGGGGCGGCTGTAGAAAACCCCACCACCCTTAAGATGAGAGTGGTGGTGGTGGTGTGAGAGCAGATTGCCTTGTTTGTCACTTTGGTGGTTAGGTGGGGCTACCAAATTGGCACACCTGTGGCTATAGGCCTAGTAGGAGCCACCTACAAACATATCTTCTTCAGTTAAAACATCATTGCCATCATGCCATACTCTTCTGCAAAGCCTGAATAAACTACTGACACGTCAATACTGTCTGGTCCATGATCCTCATGCTGGTGTAGAGGTGCACATACTGGTACATGTCAAACTAGAAAAAGTGCCCCTCGGGCACAGGTCTCCACCAGGGCAGGTCAGGTTGTGGTGGCGCTATAATAGGCCAATGTGAAAAGGGTGCCATTTCTTCATACGCCTTTGATTTGGATGATTTGAGGCATTTTGTTCCAAAAATGTGTTTTGCAAAAATCAACCTGTTGGTGGCGCTATAACAGGCCAATGTGAAAAGGGTGGGAGCTGTTCACAGACGGACGGAAGGACGGAAGGACGGACGGACACACACACGGACGGAGTGCAAAACATACTCTCTCCCCATGCCTTCGGCCTGGTGGAGACAAAAATTAGAATATTGTGGAAAAGTTCATTTTCTTCCATAATGTAAAAAAAAGTTAAACTTTCATAGATTCATTGCGCATTTGTATTGTTGAATCTAGAGTCTCACACCTTCCTCTTGACAATAAAACATCTGTTGGTTTCAGGTCAGGCCAGTTGGCTGGCCAATTAAGCACAGTAATACCATGGTCAGTACATCAATTACTAGTAGTTTTGGCTCTGTGGGCAGGTGCCAAATCGAGCTGGAAAGGAAAATCAGCATCTCCATAAAGCTTGTCAACATACTGAAGCACAAAGTGCTCTAAAATATCCTGGTAGTTGGCTGTGTTGACGCCAATGTAAAGTTTTCACTGACAGTGGACCAACACCATTCACAATAACATGGTCACTACATCAATATCAATCGTAGAGCCAACACAACCATTTATTAGGATATTTTACAGCACTGTGCTTCCGTATGTTGACAAGCTTTAAGAATATACACATTTCCTTTTCCAGCAGCACTTGGCACCTGCCCACAGAGCCAAAACTACTAGTAATTGGTGTACTGACCATGGTATTACTGTGCTTAACTGACCAGTCAACTGGCCTGACCTGAACCCCACAGAGAATCTATGTTTTATTGTCAAGAGGAAGGTGTGAGACACTAGATTAAACGATACAAATTAGTTTAAAGCTGCTATCAAATTGGCTTCTATAACACCAACAGTGCCACAGGTTTATCACCTCCATGCCATGCCCCAATGATACAATAATTTGTTTAAGTAGCCCAGACCACGTATTGAGTGCATCAAATAACATACATTTCAGATGGACCTGTGCTGTGGCTATAGGTAGGAGCCACACAAACATTTTGTCTTTCCTGGAGAGAGCTGTGGGAGCACCACAGCTACACTACGTGCCTATAGTGATGCATTATTTGTAAGTTTGCTCTTTTTTCCGGAGAGACAGCCAACTCCATCCTCAACCGTGGCGAGTCGTCTTGACCTTTCCGTTTACCAGAATGCCCCTTTGAGTATTTGATTTGTTTGAGTTGTTTATGCATAAGTTTGATTGTGTCCAGTTTTGCACTACTGATTGTTACTGTTTCTTGTTCAGTTATTATTCCTCATCACCATCGCATTAGTCATCATCAACCTTGTTTCACTGCCATGGCATTAATGCCACCAATAAATAAGAACTTTAACTATCCATCTGGTCCACTGGTTCTACTCTGATCGGTATCCTGATAGTGATACCCAAATGTACTTTGTCCAGCAAACACAGTTAGCAATTTCGTTAAAAAAACCTTAAACATTTCAGACTATGAATATGGGTATATTGAAACAAACACATCTTGCATGGGGGTACCTACTACTTGGCACAAATTATTTTCAGATGGGGGTCCCGAGGCCAAATACATTGATAACCACTGCTTTATTATGTTCAATATGTAAAAGATAATCAGTGAAGGACCCCCAGTTTGATGTATTATAAATATCTATATGCTATGTTGTCTTCTACAGTTTACATATTGTCTGCTAATGTTCTGCAGGGTTCGGAGGTGCTCCCCTACCAGCCTAACTCAGAGAGCTGTCTGATTGGCTGCTGCAACACAGATGGGGCAGAGCCTAACAACTTTCCCACACAGGTACGTAAACTGCTTTAAAAAATAATCATTAAAAAATGAACAGTTTTGGACTGGTTTCGGTTTTTACAGAGTCAACTCGGGTTAGGTCCAGACCGGATATGCAGCTCGGCAAAAGCGAATTGTTCCCAATTTCACGATAAATTAAAAGATACAATTATTGTAAGCAATTTTATTGCGACAAACGATTATTGTCTAATCCAGTGGTTCTCAAACTTTTTGGCCTTCAGTACCCCCTTTTCCTGATTGCTGAATCCAAGTACCCCCTTTAATCGAAACAACATTTTGATTAGAAAATACTGACATCAAAAGTCCAGTTTTTTTTATGTCAATAGGATTACCGTATGTTGAAAATAAAAGTAAGTAGCCTATTGTTTTTTATTAAGCAACAGCTAGTCAAAATGCTTACTTAATTTTGTTTAAAGCTTTACAGAGTAGCACGTTTACATTTGTCAGTGTTTTATCATTAAACATAACAGTAAAATAAATGTTTCCATTTTCCCCCATTTGAGAAACACTGGCCTAATCCTTGGATTTCAGGCAAAACATACCGTTTTCCCTTAGGGAGGGGAGGAGCGGTTAGCTCCTTAACTTGTCAACCGTTCTCTCCTACTATAAAAGACTTCTAGCATGTCACCCTGCATTTGATTTGATTTGAGTTGATCTGACTGCTGTCCCCTGCATTTAACCCATGCTAACGAGGGATTTATTCTTAGTTGCACATGATGCCAGTAGCCTATCATGTGCTGAAATCAGCCAATCTACAAGCTCGGAGGCAAAAGTGTTATAACCACTGCCTACCCTTAAAAGAAGATTTAATTTCAATGTTTTTCCATATTACATGAGGACATGGAAACGTCTTGGAAACGTCTTAAAAAGGTCACAAAAGGTTGCAGATCCGCAGTTTAACGTGACGTCACTTCGCTCTGCGTTGCGAGCTTGTGGATCTGCTATTTTCACAACTTCTTCAACTTCTTATGAATGAGTGTAATTGTGTTTTTCTTAGCACATTGAGTGTGCACACACAATGTGGTATATAAATAAATGTGACTTGACTTCCTTTGTTCCTGCAGTCTGAGTATCCATCTCCCTGGATGTCAGAGCGCTCCCCTCTGGCCTATCACATCCCTTACAGCAACATGAGCACCGATCTGGGCTGTGGAACCAGCAGCTCTCGCCACCAGGTGGCGCTCTCTGAGGCCGAGACGGATGCCGTGTCCTCGCTCCCGGGCCACACCGCATCCTCCCCAGGCTCCTCCCCTTCCTCTGAGTCGCTGGTGTCGTCAGAGCCCAGTGACTCTGGTTTCCACAGCGTCAGCACCGGGGAATTCCGCCTGTTCCAGAAGATTCACTCGAGACACAACCAAGCACCGCCCCTAACCCTGACACGACCCGGTGGCCACTCCCCCCGGGAGCAGAGAGCACGCTGGGACTTGGAGTCCATCCCTGAGATGACCCTTATGCCCATGACCCCACCCCCAGAGCGCCCCCAGTCCTCCAGGTGCATTGTGGGTAGCAGCACGATGGCGACCGTTCAGTTCCACAGAGCCGAGAGAAGCCCCACCCACCAACGTCCCCCTCCCTCACAGATCACAGGTACAATCTTTGATTTGCTTGTGGCCGGAGGGGGGGATGGAAACCTCAACTTTTACTATTACTTTTTAGAATTAAAATTCCAAAGTAGCAGAGCAATGCTACAGGCTCAAAACACGTCGCTTCGTGCCACATTTCAAGCTTGAGGATCTGCTACTTTTGATGCTTTTTTGTGACGCTGTAGTAGGAATTAAATTAATTAATTCACAAAAAAATCACACCCGTGTGAAGTAAGTGGTGCAACTCTGTGTGGGGGTACCCGGAACTTCCAGACCCGCAGGAACGCACCCAGGGTGCCGGCCCGGTTCCGAAACGGTCGAGTTACCGTGTGGGGGTCCCCGGGGGCTCCCCGGAACATCCAGACCCCCAGGAACGTGCCCAGGGGGCCGGTTCCGGCGAGCCGGCCCGCATCCGAAACGGTTGAGAAATGACAGAGTTACCGTGTGGGGGTCCCCAGGGGGTCCTGTACTGTACTGTACTGTACTGTACTGTACTGTACTGTACTGTACTGTACTGTACTGTACTGTACTGTACTGTACTGTACTGTACTGTACCACCTGAAATCATCATATACAGTTAATATGTATGTGTGTGTTGGGCTGCACAACAGTGACACTTGGTTTTGAAAACCAACCAAATGCTATTTTCGTGCTCGGACACAGCCAGCCGCCAGGGACAGACCCAGCCAGGCAGCCAGAGACACACAAAGCTCCTTAATGAAGTGGTTGCACCACTTAAAAATACAAAAAGTAATAAGATAAGAGGTTTCCGCCCGACAGCAACGATACAAAACATTTTTATTTATGTTTTTTTTACTCTGTCCCAACTCAACTGGATAATGTGTCACGGTCTTGTTTCCTTATCAGACAATGTCACACTGCTAGCAACCAGTATGCAGGCTGGCTTCAAAACAACCGGGCCGCTCATGAGATGCAATGAAAAGGTGGTCACGGCACTCGCATCTAAAAATGCATTCCATCAGTCTCTCGGCTGCAGTTTTCCTCCCAGTGTGGAGGAAGAAGGCTTGGTTTTCTGTTGTGTGTATAGGCCATAACCAGCGATTCTCAAACCAGTTGTCTGCAAAAACCCGTCTCCAGTCCTGTGATAAGCTGTGATAGGCTACACCTAATTTATCCTCTGTACCTGTAGCGTGAGCGTGATGACTGACGTTGACGATGAATTGTCACTCAAATAATTGTGATTAACGATTGAATTGTGTTTTTTGCATTGAACAATGGAACGTTACAATTTGAATATCTGTTTGCCTTTTAGGCACAGGGCAGATATGACAAATAACTTATACAAAAAAATCACTGACACATTTAATATTTTTTTCTTTCCAAAAAATTTACAAAAAAGAGGAAATAGCAGATCTATACAAGCTTACACCATGTCACAAAGTGACTTGTTGTAAGCTCGTAAATCTGCTATTTTTGAAAAATGCTTGAATATTTCCATGTTGAGATTTCTCAACCTGGAAACTATTGACGATTATGCAAAAATGATTGCGATTATCAATTATTAAAGTATGTAATAATTGTGACAGGCCTAGCCAGCGGTAGCCTGGTATCCAGCCTGCTTCGCTACGTTCGGCGGATTTTTTTTTCTCTCTTCGCTTATCAGTCTGGAAAGCCTCCCATTGGGAGGTTTTGCAGAACTACACTAGAACTACATATGTTACGTAGTCAACGTCGTTGCTGATTGGATGTTGTTCCAACGAATGAGAGTAGCGTTAGGCAACCTACGTCATCAGCCAGCGCCACCCTCCATGCTTTGCTATGCTTTGCTATGCGCTTTGCTATGACGTCTCACTGGTGCTTTGTCCCGCCCCGCACCACAGACCAATCAGAAGCCACGTTAGGTTTCGAAGCTTTTGGCATGTCCCGCCTCCCTTGGAGATAGGAGGCTTTCCAGACTGATAAGCGAAGAGAGAAAAAAAAATCCGCCGAACGTAGCGAAGCAGGCTGGATACCAGGCTAAGCCAGCGGCACCTGCGTGTATGGTTCAGTCTCAATGTTTGTAAACAAATAACTGGTCTATTCTCACTGTCGTGTTTACATCTCCCATCTGTGTGCGTGTAGGGTGCCATACCGAGCCATGCCAGCGGAGGGCACTGTGGTTGCAGCAGCAGCAGCAGAAAGGAGGCGGAGCTCTTGAGGCACCGTGGCGGAGCCAAACCATGACGAACCTGAGCGACGGCCAACGCCGACGCAGGGCCAGTCACCCGGACACCATGGAGCTGAGACAGAGTCACACCGACGCGGCCGTTGGTGATGCCATGCGACCCAGGACCAGATCCAGTTACCCCAGCAACTGCCTCCCCAAAACCAGTCACCCCAGTTTAGACCGACCCGGTCATGCCGGCATAGAGAGAAACAGTCCCGGTTATCCCAACGTGCCACAAAGCAACCAGGGAACCAGACGTCAGGGAGAGAAATGTACGGGAGGAGAGGACGAGTCTTTCTCCAACAAGAGCCCGGCTTCGGGGTCCAGCAGCGGCACGTTGGACTGGCACAACCTCCAGTCTTTGGGGAATCGACCCGGCAACCCCAACCCTAAGGTGTCGTCACCCGGCCTTCTCTACGCCACGCTGCAGTGTGGCACGGGGGGCGGCGTGACCCCTCCTCGCTCGCCCACCTCCCCCCGCTCCAAGCTGGTGATGTCCAACAACCAGAAGCTGGTGCGGAACCAGCTGCTCAGGGCGCGGGCGTCACGGCTGGCCCGGGAACGCAGCGAGGTCACCACGGACGAAGGGGAGGAGCTAGGTGGGAGGGAGGAGGGGGAGGAGGACGGCGGCTGCGGAGGGGGGAGGGGGTGGGAGGGGAAGTACTGGACCCGCACGGAGAGGAGGCGCCACGTGGCGTTGAGCCGCCTACAGCGGGAGAAGAGGGGAGGGGAGGAGCAGGCTCCGGGGGGCGGCCCTGAGGGGTCGTCCCAGATGGTTCTGGAGCTCAGCCACAGGAAGCAGAACCTGCTGCGGAACAGCAAGATGCTCGACGACTGGACCACGGTGGAGGAGCTGCTGACTCACGGGACGAGAGTGGAGACGGACAACCGCCTGTGTCCCAATCTTCTGTTATCTGTTACTACTGTCTGAGCTCGTACTCTACTGCCTCTGTTATCTGCTACTACTGTCTGAACACAACCCACAACTCTGTTATCTGCTACTACTGTCTGATCACGACCCACAACTCTGTTATCTGCTACTACTGTCTGATCACAACCCTGTTATCTGCTACTATCTTATCTGGTTAGGATCCACAGCTCTGTATATCCATTATCAGAAAGTACTGTATGACAGGAACCCAGCACACTATTATCTATGTATTGTTATTAGGAATGGGGGATCATTATACATTTTTGTATCAATTTCGATTCCCCATATAAATCCTGCTATTTGATCCGATTCCTTATTGATCCTTTTCTACCATTGGTATCGTCGGTGCTAAATCTGGGGCACTATACCGCTTTTATTTAATTTCCGCAGACAATCAAAGGTAGAGCATGTCAAAGTTTGTTTTCCACTTCAGGATGAAAAACTGTGATTATGTGTCAAAACATATTTTAATATTAAATTATATAATATACTATATTTAATAAATATTTCAAAACTTAATCAAATGTTTCATGCGGTCATGCTTCATCAGGAGCCTGGATGGCTTGGTTCCAGGCTTAACATCATAAATATTTTTTCGTAAATCTATATGGGAAAAATGTAATGGGCTTTCTATCTGTAGTACCACTGCTATACCCCTCCAATACATGGCTTGAAGATTACGTCATACGGCAGCCAAGTCTATGGGAGTTTTAATGTTTGTTTAGGGCACTTCATGACATAAAATGTTTTCCATCCAAGTCTATGGCCTTTAATGTTTGTTTAGGGCACTTATGACGTAAATTGTTTTCCATTAAGTCTATGGACTTTAATGTTTCTTCAGGGCAATAAAAGGCAATGTAAGTCGTCTTGTGGCCGATATAAATACAACTAATTTTGTTTCATACAAGAAACAAGACAGGATGGATAAAGAAAAGAAACAGTACAACTGTAACCAATGTGGAAAAAGCTACACAAGAAACCGTAAATTGAAACGGCACCGGAGAATTCATAGAAGAAAGAAAGGAGCCAGAATGGAAAGAGGAATGAAACTGTAACCAATGTGGAAAAAGCTTCACAAGAAACAAACACATGACACACCGGGTGGGCATGCTTAAAACAAACATTAAAAAGTCCATATTCTTGGACGTACAAAAGCAAATTAATAAATAAGGCTCTCACTTCACCTAAGTGTGATTCTTAAACCTGAACTGGAAAACAAACTACAAAAGTAGACTGGGGTTTCATTCCCCTTTAAATTCATGCATACATGTATGTTTGTGCCAGTGATTTGGTTTATTATGACATGATGTCACGTCAGGTACCACTTGACTAGAACACATCCGATTCTCAATAACTTCGTAATCGATTCTGTGATAGAATTGATTCCCATCCCTAACTATTATATGAGATGATTAATTTCTGTTACATATACACTGTCTGGTATATTATCACTGACTGGCATCTGTTACAGTATGTGTTGTCACGGTGTGATCAAAAGCTAGAATTCTGTAAACACTCAAGCAGCTATAGTACGGTCTGTTTTAAGCATTGTAACAACATTGTAACAACAGCACTTGTTGACGATATTATAGCGATTATGGACAATATTCTGTACAATATTTGTTCATTTACAGTGATACACAATACCGATCGTTGGATATAAAAATCTATGCATTGATAAATTTAGACTATACAGTTGTAGTCTAGCATGAGTGTGAAGAGTTGTGAAGAAACTGATTATGTAATCTGATTACAGGTAATGGGGTTAGAACAACTGCATCCTGGTCCTGGGTTCGATTCCCGCTGGGGATGCTGTGGACGCTGTGGGTGTGTTCTCTCCTCCACGTCATCAGTGCCCATACCCTGGGTGGGGTTGACAAAAGGGCCTTTCTGTGTGGAGTTTGCATGTTCTCCCTGTATCCCCAGGCCTAGGGTAGGTAGTAGGTACCCTCACAAAAACATGCAGTAATCCTGGTTTCTAAGTCTAAACTGCTCCTTCCACGCGATACATCCAACCGGGGGAAACTCCCCACTGTCAGGTGAAAGGAAGCAGCATGGACTCGTCATGCATAGAAGTATGAGGTCAGTCCGTTGCTCTCCCCGGGTTGGCAGAGAGAGTCTAGCGCCCAGGATTACATTAGATAATTGACAGTGGGTGAAAGAATGGGTTGAAAAATCATGGGTTAAAAAGAAGTGTTCAGGCCGACTCATACATGTACATAATTATAAATAGTAATTTGAATTAAATTATTGTTATTAAGTAAGAGAGAGCTCTAGATTTTAAAGGCAAAGTAGGTAATGTGGTATAGGTATAGGTATACGACGTATACCTATTGTGTGTGTGTGTGTGTGTGCGTGTGTGTGTCTGTGAACCCACCCAACAGGAGCGTGATAAATAATAACACACCATCATTAATGCTTCACAGTGACAGAGTACACAAACCTCGATATTTAGCCAAAGATAATCACTCTTGTATTTTTTTTTTTATAAATCTGAATCATTTCCATTTATTAACACAGTAGATCCTGCTTGTAACAACATTTTAATATTTACTTACTTAGCTAGTATTTTAACAACCTTAAACCTGGCATGAAACAAAATAACCAGCAAGGCTTTTACAGATGCAATGTTACGGTTATGTCAAAGAAAAAATAGGTTCATGCATTCAGATATTCAGAAATATCAGAATCAGATTATAATAAAAAGTGAGTAAAAGTACATATTTATATTAGGTGCAGGGGTCTTCAACAGAGGAGGTCCTCAGAGCTACTGCAAGGGGGGGTGCCAAACCTTTGTGTGGTACTAGGAACTTTTTTTCTTTCTTTTTTTAACCATGTGAGTTGGAACATTAGCTGAAAATAGCCGATCTACAAGTCCACAAAGCCTCGCCCTCCAACATAACACTACACTACACAGTGCTGTCAAACAAGACAGACCATGAAACTATCTGAAATCAAAAATGTTTAATCTGCAACACAACTGTTATATAATATGTAGTGGGGAGGGTTCCCAGCTTCATATCTCTCTCTCTCTCTCTCATTGAAGACCCTTAATGCCACAGCCAGGGAAATGTTCTAAGCGTTTCAGATGCAGAAAAGAAAGCCTGAAGCAAAAACCATGCTATTAACAGAATGTGTACCTTTCTCTGTGTTTTCTGATATTTGTTTGGTTTAACCCATTTAGACCTGTTGTAACCTATGCGTGTTTATACCTTTCATGTCGGGAACACATCTATGTCATTATAGAGGTTGCTACATCTTTTTTTCTCAGCCTCTGTATACCACATAGACATCAAATAAAAGACCATTTGAGAGCCTAACCCTTATTAATTGGCTATTGTGGAAATGTTAATTAGCCTACTGTAATTTCCCCTAATGTTAATAAAAATGAATATTGTAAAATAAATAATTTTAATAAACATTAGGGCTAACAAATTTTCATTAGAAGGCCAAAGGTTTAAGCTCTGAAATTTCATGTTCAAATCTAAAATGATTTCTTAGAAGGTCTAAATGGGTAGCAGGTATATGATATTGAACTGTTGGTTTTTAGCACAAGTAAAACAGATTGTCTCAAATGGATTACAAAGGTGTGTTTATGGGATAATTTTTAAGAATTAAGTTTGGGGGAAAGGTTTCTGAATTGATAGTTAGGCCATATGAAAATAATTCTGTTTATGTTAGCTATGTTTGCATTTTTCTTTGGAACCGAGGGCTACCGCTTGCACCTACAAAGGTATAAATCATTGCTATAGTTAGCTGAGTTGAGGTCTTTGTATTGTATATACGCCAAAAAGAAACCTTCTTTCCACAATGTGACAAGTGCCTGATGGGACATTGTATGAAAGCTCAGGTAGTAACTGTGAGTATACCGCCCTCTACAGCTCATCAACAGTATTACCACAACAATTACTTAGTTTATCTCTTGTCATTAGGGTTGGGTGATATGGGGGAAAAATAATATCACAATATTTTTTTTAACCATATCCCTCAATGTTGATAATGTGAGCTTGTTTAGATCGGCCATATTCACCATATTTTTGAAACATTTTGAAGGCTTAAAAAGGAGTATAGTTCACCCAAAGAATGACGTATTTTCTATCAATTACACACCCCATGCAGCGTTGAATACATGGAGATTTTTAGTTTTTGTCGCATTCCTAAATCAATAGGACTTATTGGCCGATGGCCCGGTCATCAAATTATTGGCTTTACAATTTCACGATTTCACGATTGTTAACACACGTTTTTCACAACCTAACGGCATTCTCAAAACTGCACACACAAAACTGAAAACAATACACACAAAATGCTAAAACCTGACTCTCCTTTTCCATGATGACTTTTTGCTATCAAATCTCTTAACTGTTCCCAAAATGGAACTCGTGTTTTCATTTGGTACACACAGCCATATTTTCAAATGACACACATACCATTCATTGAGTACACACAACTAGCATTTGGCTACTAGCATATGGAACACACATGAATGACAATTGGGTACGTTTACATGAGGTCTTTCAACCCCTCTTAATTCCGAATAGAAGTTAAATCCTATTAAACGTTGTCATGTAAACACCTACAAAAACGTAAATCCGAATGAAAATGCTCGATGCGATTTAAAAACCATTCCGATGTCACTGGCCGGATTATTCCGATGTTGAATGCGATTGGCCGAAAGTTGGACTCATGTATACACTGCTTCGGATGTAAATTCATTCTGGTCTTTCTGAGCATGCTCATTTCCAAGGCGCTCCAACTCCAAGGCGCTCATATCCAAGGCGTGCCGAGTTTGCACATAGAGCGCGTTATTTCGTGCATTTTGCAGATCCGAAATAGCCTACACAAAGAAAAACGTGTAGCAGGCTGCAGCAGCAGTGGTGATGATGATCCCCCTGATCTGTGAGTGTTCAAAGATCCAACCGTCCCGAGTTGATGATCACTCTGATAATTTTCAAACATGTTTGATAGGCCTATAGGTTATATAGCCAGCCTATATGTATCTGGATGCTTCATGCTACTGTAGGCTAAGTGCATGGGGGACTCACAGAAATACGGAGGAGAGAGAGGACGAAATGCCGTCAGTCCGCTGTTCAGTAATCTCTCACACACACACACACACACACAGTCCCAAGAATACGCTATTATCGCTATAATGTCCATCCTATCCCTTTAAACTTTTATAGGCTATAACTTGCCTATTCCAAGTTGCAACCAAAACGTCATGAAACATAACGGCTTTGCAGTTTAATTGGGACACGTTGTCAGCCTGTAGATCAGCGCTTACTTACACAATGTACGTGCATTGTGCAAAGACGAATCACAAATAAACCCAATAGCCTTGTAGGCGCACAGCGAAAACTTGATAAATGCGATGTGTGTGTGTGTGTGTGTGTGTGTGTGTGTGTGTTCGACAGTCTCTCTCTCTCTCTCTCTCTCTCCTCTCAAAAATAACGAGCGACCCTTGATACAATAATAATCAGTGTGCGTGCCCTGGCCGTGCTGTAGTGTAGATAATAAAGTACAAATAAAAACGAGATGATCACCTTCCCAGCGGAGAAGGGGAGCCGCAGCGGGTGGGGAATAAAAGACGGTAAACATATACGCCCGCCCCTATATCCAACCAGCAGCATCAAAGCTACTGCAGAATGAAATGATGGGATTTCAAAGTATCGTCTTTCACATAATGAATGAACTGCCTATATTGTATGTGTCCAACACGTGTCCATCACGTGAATTAACATGTATCATGTCTTATATCACATCTCCTTGTAAACGCTCATTCGGAATGACCATTTCCCATGTAAACACGCAGCAAAAAACATTACTTCGGATGTATTTGATTCGGAAGTATTTATTCGGAATGATCAGCCTGCATGTAACCGCGGCCAATGACTCTGGAGAATGAGCCATTTCTCCTTTTGTAAAATGACTCCATATAGGCCAGCTTTTTCATAGTCAACATAAAACAGCACACAAATATGCAGCCGAAGAAATGTTTTTTCTTTTTTTCCAGTTTTTTTCCCTGTAAACCAGCCTGCTCAAAGCCGGCTCCTCAATAGGATTCAGGAAAGGAGAATGGTGGAAGGAATAGAACAGAAAAATGTTCTAATGATGCCAGTGTAGCATTGCGCGGAAGCAAGGATTGAACCCAGGCCTCCCACTCGCCAGACCAACGCGCAACCTGTCGTGCCAATAGAGCTGAGCCTGATTGGCTGTTGCGGGCTGGGTCTGGGCTGGGGGCTACAATCACCCCCCCAGTCTTTGAAGCGCGTCCTCGCGCTTCTCACTTCTCACCACGGACCGCCGTACACGATGTCCCTCATGTCCCTCACGCGAGGATATCACGCTCCACGTCCTGCCGACTACGCCAGATTGTAGCATTGCGCGGAAGCGGGGATTGAACCCGGGCCAGACCAACGCGCAACCTGTCGTGCCAATAGAGCTGAGCCCGATTGGCAGGGCTGTTGTGGGCTGGGTCTTGGCTGGGGGCTACACCTAGCCTGGTTAATAAACCAGACCGAATCAGCCGTTGGCAAAAAAAATTGCCTACCAGCGGATTACGGTCTGGCGAGGCTCAGTAGCACGCCTCTTTCCTACAACCGAGAACAGGTCGGACCAATCGGGACACGGTATGCAATATGGGCGGGCTTTGGTACAGTGACGTTCAATGCTTGAGACTTTTGACTGACAGTAGCTCTGACCAATTGCGTCAAAGAGAAAATGTTTGAACCCGCCCCCCGGGAAATGAAATCCAAGTGGAGCCAGCCCAGACTAATATACCGCGACAGTGTTGTGTGATATTAGTCTGGTTTATTAGCCAGGCTAGGCTACACCAGCAACTGTGTAGTGGCTGAGATTGGGTTGGACCCTCTGGCCAGCCTCGCTTATGGTCAAACTATGATTGAGCACATGGTCAACCACAGTTGTCCGAATCTTATTAGATATGACCGTTCTCCTTCTTCTTTCTCCTCTACCTCTCCCTCCTCCTCTTCCTCTCCCCCCTCCTCCACCATGTCCTCCTCCTCCTAGTCCTTCTCCTTGTCTTCCTCCCCCCCCCCCCCCCCCCCCTCCTCCTCCTTCTCTCTGTCCATCTACTCCTCTACCCCCTCCTCCTCTCACTCTTACCCCTCTCCTTCTCTGGTTGTCGATCTCTTCAAGGTTCTCCATTGTTCACCAAACAAAACAGAGGCTCTCAAGCCCCTTTTATGCTGCAGTCCTGATAGAAAATTGCTCACCAGACCTGAATGTTTAGTGATTTGACTATTTGTGTGTTGTAGGTTGATGCTTTAAGATTTGATGTGAGAAGTGTGTGCACCAACTGAACATTGTGTGTAGTGTTTGGACAACAAGGTGATGTGTAATTGACATCAGAGTGTAAAGAAATTCTTTAAAAGAATGAAAGTCAGAGTCTAATGCAGATAAGGGAGTGTGATGTCGATTTTTAGCAATCGTGAAAAGGTGTTTCGGTGAACTAATCACCCATAGTGATTAAAGCAGGAAAAGACACCACTTTCGATGTTATGGTCCTTATCTAGCCTCATATCACTATTATCCAAATAATAACCATGTAATGCCCAGCCCTGCCTGAAATTCAACTTCTGTTTGCCTTTGGGGGGCAGCGTGGCAACACACTTTATGCTGTTTTGTGTCCAGTCGGATAGAAACCTTGTATGTCCAAAACAAATGGGAAAAGATAACCTGTGTTGTTCCAATGGATCCAATGTAGCCCAAGATTTAGACTCTTGTAGAGTTTTTTTTCGATAAAAACTCTACGAGTCTAAATCTTGGGCTAGATCCAATGTAGTCTAATTTTTCTTTAGCCACAAGCTCTTGTTGATACTTCATTGGTTCAATATTGTTTCATCCTGTCTCTCATACACTACAGAATCAGAATGGACGGTTGAAGCTGCTTTACACTTTTATTAAAGTTCAACATAGAACGTATCGTATAGCCTAGGAGACCTTTATACTTCAAAGAGCAACAGTATTGCGCACAGAGAACAGCTGATATACAAGCTCACATCGCATCGCGGATGCGACTGTTGTGAGCGTAGAGGTCTGCGTGCGCGACACCATCACGGGACGAAGCATAAATTATACTTGATGGGATGCAGGTGTGCGTGCAGCCATGGTCAAACAGGCTCTTCATGAGCGCACCTCCTGTTCTTATGACAGCGACTGGAGGTGTGGTTTTGAGGACAACTGATTTTAATTGCTATTATTGTTCAAACACAACATAAACCAAGGATTATAGATTTATTTCAAGGCGAGAGATCACAATAGAAATCCTAATCATTCTTCCTCCACACTGGGAGAAAAGCAGCATCTGAAAGTTTGATGGTGCATTTTTTACACGTGATTGCAGTTAGAACTTTTCCATTGCATCTTATGAGAGGCAGGGTTCTTGTGCTGCCAGTATGCGCGCGCATGCTGTTGCTTATCAGAGTGACGTTGTCTGTTAAGGCATCTATATTTAATAAATGACTCTGCTGCAAGAGGTTCTCAAACTATGGGGCGGGAGGGATCCCCAGTGGAGTCGCGGGAAGGTGCCGGTGGGGTCATACATTAGTACTTGAGTAAATATACATAGTTACTTTTCCAGCACTGCAGTACACACTCCCAGCCATGGACCATAGCTTCAGTGCAACAGATCTATTGTGAAGAATGATAGATTCTATATTTTTCATTGCTGTAATAATAAAACACTGATGTTGCACAGATGTTTGCGGTTTGTTTTTCTACATCAGACCTGGGCACATGAACCCAGCAATCTCTATTCTGATGGAACATTAGCCCAAAAATAATAGACCACAAGCTCACAACACGTCGCAATGCGGATGATGTTTTCAGATTATCTGGTTCTCTCAACCAGCTAGATTGGCAGTCAGAGCATTTCTTGTAACTTAAATTAATTTCCACAAAAACTCAAATGAGCAGAAATGCAGCAGCAGTTCAGTCAGAATAATGATGCACTTTATTAAACAAAGGCTTACATCTAAACTTCACTCACATCATGGAAACAGGCACTTTGGAGTGTGTATGTGGCGGTTAGTCTGTAGGTGGTTAGTCTTATGTACACATTATTGTATATAGAATGCATATGGGCTAAAACAGTCAATTATAAAAATATATATACTATTTTAATAAAACAATTTTCCAAAATAACTAAAACAGCAAGCTCACAGCTCAACACGTTGCGATTCTTGTTGATTAGCCATTTTAGCGTTACATGACAAAATATAAAATAGGGCTTAATTGACAAACCAAATTAGTCAATTTGTTTGTTGATGTATACATGTATATTCAAAATATGCATTTCTCGATTATTCAATTAATCCAAAAGGTAATTGATATAATAAATCGCTAAAAAGTTAATCGATAGATGCAGCCCAAAAAGCATACGTTCCTCTTAGCATTCTGTTTGTAGCAGATCGGTGCACCTGTATCCATCACTGCAAGTCAATACATGAGAATTTTACATGATGATAAATGTTACAACTTAATTCTATAAAACAAAATTCTACAAAGCATTGTATTCATATTTAAAATTATCCAGATCATGCCAGATTGTGTTAAAATTGTGAATAGTTTTGTTGTTTTTTTGCACTAAGTGGATTAGTTTTGATTGTCACTGTCGGGCAGAAACCTTATATGACCATTCTTCAACTTCTAATGATTTTTGTTTTGTTTTGTAAATGCAAAAGTAGCAAAAATAGCAGATCTAGAAGCTCACATCATGTTGTGGTATTGTGTTGTACAGTATAGTGTTGTGAGCTCGTACTGTAGATCTGTTATTTTTGCTATTCTTGACCCACGTTTCACATTGAACTAATGAATGTGACGACATACTGTAATAACTACCGGTACATTGGATCCATTGGAAGGTTTCAGGTTCAGGACAATACAAAAGTACATGTACTCAAGTACAATTTGAGGTATTTTTTACTTGCATATTTCCAATTTTCAATACTTTTAATTCTACTCCACTACATCTCAGAGGCAAATATTATACTTTTCACCACTATTTGAAATCTTGAGTTACTAGTTACTTTGTAGATTTGGATTATTAGAAAACCTGCATGAACCACTTCAGCCCTATACAGTATGTATACTTTAGCTATTTGAAAATAGCTGATCTACAAGCTCCCAAAATAGTTTGAACACTTCTGAAATGGCTAATGAGTACTTTTACTTTTGGTACTTGTGCATTTTGATGCCAAATTGCCAATACTTTTGTACTTTTACTCAAGTAAATTTTGAATACTGGACTTACTTGTACAGAGTATGTCCGCATTACAGGATTGATACTTAAGTAAAACATAACATTTTCGACCACTGATGATATCCGTCTCATATGGCACACAAAGTTGTACCAATCCTCCAGAGGATGAGAGACTTGCACCAACTACTTTTAAATCCAAGATAAAAAACTTCTCATCACTGCCTTTCATTAGAGGTCAGCCAACAAAAACTAACTGAACTTTGACCTTCATTCTGTTATGCCTCCTTCACTTTTCCCTCTTTGTTTATTCCTTCTGTTCTCTAACCACATGAACCTAGGCATCTTTATTATGGGGTAAATATTCGGCCAAAATAGTAGATCTACAAGCTCACAAACCTGCGTCACAACGCGTTCAGTATTCAGTCGACATTTAAACACATCCACCATCAGGTGGCATTAAAACCAAAAATGTCTGGATCCTATGGAACTTTTTCATGGTGGTGGGGTAAGAAGATGACTGTGAACCTAATCCTAATGGAGGTAAAATGAATCAAATGGAGTCTGTTTGGCTGTCGAGTGTCGATAAATGAACACATGACGTCGGTGGGAGAGGAGATATTGTGTGGTTTGGATAAACAGTGTGGTGTTGATGTTTGTAGAGTGTTCGTGTGTTGGAGCGCCTCAGTGCTGTTGAGGAGTTCATGTGCAACCTCTTCCAGAGAGAGAGACACTAGAAACGCGGCTGGAGACACAAATAATGTGAGCTTGTAGATCTGCTATTTTCGGCAGATTTGAGATGAGATGAACCGAGCTTGAAGGCAAAGCAGAGACTCAAACAGGAAAGTGCAAAGAGTGCGACACAACCAACCAGTCTACATGATCAGCTACTAAATATTCCACTCATTTACAACAGTGGTTCTCAAACCTTTAATTGCAAGGACCCCTGGTTTGCTATGCATTAGTCTCTCAAGACAGACTGTTGACGCAGTGTCAAATTCAAGGAAAAGAGGGCGCTGTTTTACTACCTACTGTTCAATCTGGTAATGAACAGTAGGTAATGTACAGTAGGGCAGTGGAACATTTTCATGTCAAGGACCCCCAAATTGTAGTTAGAAAAATGCTAAATTATTCAACAGAAATGTATTTGAGAACCACAGCAGCAGAGCTCTTCATGGGTCCGAAATGACAAACCCAAACTCTAATGGACCTGTGAAATGTGTGGACCCTGTCGACAATCAGCATTATGTGGACCTAGCAATTTGGGGCAAACCTAATGATTACAAGATTGCTTCTTCTACCAGTACATGCCAGTATAGGCTACTGTTCCATAATGGAATCTAAGCAAATTTTTTCGATGAAGAAGAAGGAACCCACGATCTCACGTGGTGATCACATGTGGTGCACGTATATTTGATCACATGGAGGTATAGTTCTCACAACTCCGCTGTCAGCCTGGTACACATTTGGTACCAATGGTACACATTTGCAGCAAAGAAATAAATTCAAAATCCTGTGTATAATCCACTGTTGACGCAGTGTCAAATTCCAGGAAAAGAGGGCGCTGTTTTCCCTTTTTTTTTGACGATGGGTTCTCCGATTGGCTATGCATTAGACCAAGTGATCTCATAACTCTGAGTGTACAAATGGAACCAAATGGACCCTTTTGTAGACTCTCGGAGTTACAGACCTGTAAAAGAAAAAAATTGGTGCCTATAACTATCAATCATTTTCCTGGGGAACCCCCTGGAACCACTGATTTACTAAACATATGCCTGTGGGGATACTGCGAAACATCTGTGAGTCTAACAAAACCCGTCACCCACGTGGGTTGTAAACTAGCAATGAGTGTTAAGGGCCCCCATTCTCCAGATGTGCACTCTAGGCCTTACATCACAGAGGAAGTCTCAATGCCACACCCACAGTGGCGGCTGAGACTCACTGATTTCATCAGTGCCTGTGTGGAATTGCACTTGGGAGCCATCAGCTCTCAAGAAACAAAATGAGGCTCTGTGCATAACTGTATCCCCCCAGGTTTTCAGAAGGTGGCGTACCCGTTTCCTATGATGGTTTATCTTCTCATAGCTCCGTTTGATTGGCTCTGCATCAGATTTGAAGTGGAAACACGTGTGACAGTGTCAACGTGTTTCCTGTTCCAATCTGATGCTGCAGAGGCAGTCAAATGCAAGCTATGGGAAAATTATCTGGAACCTTCTGAAAATCTGGGACTACATTGATGACAGAGCCTACTGCTAAAAAACAAAACAAAAACACGTTAAACACGCCGTAAATCACACCTACAATGTCTACTCACGTCCCTCATCTCTTATGTCTCTATTACCTCTAGTTCAAACCCTAGCCCATCACCCTACACATCATTATATCTTCATAACAACATCAAAGCTTATCATTAACTTAAATATAATGCCATGCGAAGCACAATTCTTTCCCTTTTTAAACACAGACCTACTGACTATTAAATGAGCCTTCGGCTAAAATATAGTAAAAGGAAAAAAAAAGAAACACTGTAACAGCCAATCTGGCAATCATTACCATTGACTACCTGGCAGTACCCAGTATGAATTGATACAATTATTGTTCTATCATGACATATCATGAGTCACTTTCAGGTCCCACTCCCCAGGTTGAGAAACCCTGGCTTAACGTTGATTAATGCTTTGAGCAACCACAATCATACTGTCTGTGACTCACCGACAGAGTCACCAGCAAACCTAAACATGGAAGTGAATATTGGTCCTGTGCATCTCCCTGGCAACAGAGCTTATGTCATCTTCCCAACCAATCAGAGTATGTGGCATTTAATGAAGCGCCTCATCTGTGACCGTTCATTTTACCAGAGGTACGTGACACTGCCTGGCGCCTGGCGCCTAGAAGCATGAATGTAAATTTTACATCCATTACAATAAACTATTCTGTAAGGCTTTACAATACATGATTCTATTATGTACATGATAAGACTACAATAGGCTAGGATAGATAGTGACTGTGTGTCTGTCTGTGTGTGTGTGTGTGTGTGTGTGTGTGTGTGTGTGTGTGTGTTCTAGCCTTCTCCCTCAGTCCCCTCCTGCAGGTTGTGTTTGACCAGGAACTCTTTGATGCTTGACTGATTGTCTAGCCCCGCCCACTCCTCTTCCATCTGATGCAGAAGCTCCTCCCACTGGCGCTTGTCCTTGCCCGTCTGCCACGACAAGCGCACCACCGCCCGCAGCAACGGGACCAGGAGCGGGTGTGGCTTGTGCATATGGAGGCGTGGCTTGTCGTCGCCAGCCAAAGGGATCGGCTGATCGTTTGACGGGAGCGTGGATGTGGGCGTGTCTAAGGGGGGCGGGGTTAAGGTTTGGAGGGCGTGGTCACAATTTTCCTGAGCCTCCTCCAGCTGTTCCATTTCCTGGAAACAGGTCGCCAAGGCGACCAGGGTATAGAACCAATGGGCGGACTGTCCCTGGTTGGCAAGGTGATGACTCTGGTTGCCGTAGTAACAGGCCCAGCCGAGTTTGACCTGTAGTGACTTGGCGTTGAACAGCGGTCCCACGGCCTCCTGGTACCTGCCCACCCTGACAATACAACACAACACTATACGATTAAATCACCTTTAAAATGTATACGTTTTTATATCCATATCCTCATTCTTGAGTCATCTAATGATTATTATGCTTAAATGATTTCTATTTATATTAGGATAAATTTGTGCGACTGTAAAGACAAAATGGAAGTGGGGAGGAGGCTTCACATCCGCATTATTGCTTGCTCATGATCATAGCTTCCGTGCCCCAGACTGTATGACGCAACCACTTGAAAATTGCAGGAGGCAACAGTCCGTTGCCGCGAGATAATAACTTTTGTTTAATTGTAAAAGTTGCCTGAGAGTGTACAGTATGACTTTAATAATATTAACATTCACTCCCCGAACCCACCTCACCCCTGTCCACTTTGACAGGCTGAAATAGCTTAGGGTTGACGACAGAACAGCATCTTGCAATGGGTCTGGACCACAAGATTCGATACACCACCAATATACCAAATACTTCAAGTTCAACAAACCATGTGCAACCCATATTTGGCACTAACAAGGGATTAAATTGTTTTTGGCTATATAGAAGTGTATATTTGTACGTCTCTAAATGTTTTGATGAATTGAAAACGGTGATCCCTATTGTAAACAAGTGTAATGCTTTATGGTGTCGTCCACAGTTAACAGTTTTTGTATTGAGTTGTGTTTGAAATGTACTGTAATTCTACAAACTGTTAATAAATACTTCAAATCAATCAATCAATCAACATGAGTTACCTGATCAGCAGCTGTCCTGTGTGCAGGTCTGCCAGGTAGAAGAAGTGTCTGACCGACAGCGCCTTCCGCAGGACAGACAGAGAACACAGGTGGTACAGGTACTGCTCAAAGGCTCTGCTCCGCTTAGCGATGGTCTCCGCTGTGAAGTTCCTGTGCAGCTTCTTCCCTAGCAACACAATACACAAAATGGTTGCTAATTATGGATACAATAACATGTGGGTGAGACTGGTAATGAACAGTAGGTAATGTACAGTAGGGCAGTGGAACATTGTCATGTCAAGGACCCCCAAATTGTAGTTAGAAAAATGCTAAATTATTCAACAGAAATGTATTTGAGAACCACAGCAGCAGAGCTCTTCATGGGTCCAAAATGACAAACCCAAACTCTAATGGACCTGTGAAATGTGTGGACCCTGTCAACAAACAGCATTATGTGGACCTAGCAATTTGGGGCAAACCTAATGATTACAAGATTGCTTCTTCTACCAGTACATGCCAGTATAGGCTACTGTTCCATAATGGAATCTAAGCAATTCTTTTCGATGAAGAAGAAGGAACCCACGATCTCACGTGGTGATCACATGTGGTGCACGCACATTTGATCACATGGAGGTATAGTTCTCACAACTCACAACTCCGCTGTCAGCCTGGTACACATTTGCAGCAAAGAAATAAATTCAAAATCCTGTGTATAATCCACTGCAGTAATCTGATCCTAGGTCAGCCTAATCATGCAAGCACTTCATGCTTTTATCTCTGTATCATGCGGCCACTTTCTTGTTGTTTCAATATTCCCTTTTCCAAGTTCTCTCCCGTGGGGCGGCACCGCTAAAACGGATTTTGGTGTGCGTTAGCATCCTTGTGCACAGTGTTTATCTCTGTATCAACCTTGAGTACTGTCTCCTCGGACCAACTCAGGTAACAATACACATAATGATAAACACACCAAGGATCCACTGAAGGCCTCTAATGTACAAAGCTGTAAAGAATGGATTTAATGGAAAGAAGCTTGTCCTGTGATTTCTTACGGGGGAAGCAGACACGTTCCATGTGGTCTCCATGGTGCCGTCGCAGCGTGCTGTGGAGTCTCTGGAAGTCCGAGTATCGTCTGGTGATGACAGCAGGCGTCTTATCTGAACCGCCCGACTGGCTCACATGGATGGTGTATAACTGCAAGTAAGTAAGTAAGTAAGTGCATTTTATTGTGGGCTCGCTCCAGCGAGCATACAATAGTTCTCTAAAGTCTAGTTTTTGGCATCTAACTACTTCCACATACTTTGTGCTAGAAATCTAGTTCAAACTTCAAAATGTTCAGCTTTATGGAGGCATTTGTGCTTTTTCTTTTTGCACATTTTTATTTTGTAAAGGTTTTTGCATGAGGTAGAGTCAGATCTTTCAGGGTTCACACAGAGGTGCTATCTGTGGTTGCTATAACAACACATAGCGTTGTTAGAACAACGCATTCAAATCTTGATTGGAATTTTTTACTGTACATCATATACATTGCAGGTTTTCAGCGAGCCCACACAGTTATCTAGTTTATATACCGCAGGACTTCTCACAGAGAGAACTCTCAAAGTGGCTTACATACAGTGATGTAAAATAGCTTGTAGATTCCACAATTTTGGAAAATATATTCATTTTTCAACATGGAAATGATTATAGCCATTATGCAAAAATGTAGTGCGATTATTTTAAATATCAGTTAGGAGATTATGTAATATTTGTGACAGACCTATAGCTATGTGTTGTGCATCTGATTTTTTATACTGTACATCTATGTCTGAACTCCAGTAACAGCAGCAAAGCAAAAGGAGGCACTGGCATGTGGGGTGGCAGTGGCTCAGGGGTAGAGTGACCGGATGGGAACCGCAAAGTTGCCAGTTCTATGTAAAGCGCCTTGGATAAAGGTGTACCTGTAGAAAATATGCCGTAGCAGAAGTGATGTGTTGTGACTTGTGAGCTTGTAGATCATCTATTTTCCATGACCAGAGGTTATTGAAGCAGCATCTAACATGGCTACTACATAGCACTCGATGCAAAGAAAAATACATGATGTTATTAATCTACCAATCCTACTAGTTCAAGGTTTCTGTATTGTTACATCTTTACCCACACTTTAACCACTGTTGAAGGAGACTGAACTTGTGACTTATACAAAAGGCTAGTGTTGTTTGTCATATATATATATATATTCATTGTTGTGACTCACCACATATTTGGAGGTTCCATCTTGCACCACGCTGGCGTCAGTCACCTCAAACAACAAGCTGTCCGCCTGCGATCTGCAGGAGACGTTGCTGTCACTCTGCGCTCTACAGGAAGGGGCGGGGCCTCGCAGGCTCCTCCAACTCTCCTGAAGCTGCCGGGTAAACTGGGAGGAGGAGCTTGGGGGAGACACGCCCTCTGGACTGGTCTCTACAGAGAAAGATAGATGAAGAGAGAGTGGTAATTGTGCATAATAGTGGCTGCCATGTTTTTCACCGGCGCAGGTTCCACAGATAGAAATCCCATTCATTTCTCCATAGATGTTTCGGAAAATCCTTATGATTAAGAGTCTTACGCAAGGAATCAAGCCAGGCTCCTGGTGAATCGTGGCCATAAAACATTAGATTCTGTTCATAACAATATTTGGAAAGAAGGTTACATATTTTAAGAGTGAAATAATTATTTCTCCCATGAGCCATATTGTACCTTCCTTCTTTTTCACTCTAATCGTTCTATATTATTTAGTATTTATACCGGTAATGTGTTTTTCGGTACAGAATCTTAAACAATTTGAAAGAGTTAGATTTGATTAAAGTTTGAAATAGGTATAGGTATAGGTAGCCAGGTTGGGAATGGTTAAAAATCAGAACACATCAGCTGCATAATTGTCAATAATGATGTCGTCAAAAAAGGTTTTACTTACGTTGTCGAATAATGGCTACATTTGTAGCGATGATGTATGGAGTGAGTAGATCCATAGAGATCCATAGAGATCCATCAAACATTATTAGGCTGGAGTTTAGTGTTACAGAAATGGCTTCACAGCGAGGTGTAGTAAGTTGAAAAAGGGCACTAAACACTATAAACAGATTCTCTTCAAAAGTAACACTTGGTGCCAAGCAGGAAATCTGCCAAACTAGAATTCAAAGCGACCCTGCTGTTAAACGGAGACCTTTATTATACCCCTACTGCTGGAACTCCTCCCTCTGTCTGTCTGTCTGTCTGTCTGTGTGCTTTTTTGTTTTTGCAAAAATAGCAGATCTACAAGTTCAAGATGCATTGTGATGATGTGATGCAATGTGAGCTTGTAGATCAGTTATTTCTGCTATTTCTGCACGATAAAATCATAATGATTAATGAACACAGACGATATACCGTTATCATGTGTGCTACCATGTGTGCTCATCATCACCAGCCTCATGGCAAAAGGCCCTTCAAACAACTCACACACTGATTGGATCATGAGTTGTACCACTGTGTCATTGTTAACAAAGCACCATAAATCAATCATTGGATTCCTCAAAGATACAGAGAATAAAACGTAGGCATCAAGCACGAGTGACAGAAACGTTCTGTACACTGAATAACTTAAGTGAAGACTCCCACTCCCTGTTGCCTTTTTAAACATTATTCAAGTTCATTACCCCGACGCACTTGTCCGTTGCCATAGGTGTGCAAAAGGACACTTCTCTGGAAAACTGGAAAAGCATCTGTGGCATTTTATACTTGACCACATGACCCGTTAAGTGGTCAGATGGCTGGGCCATGTGCATTTTCAGAGCACTTTTATTATCAACCGGTTGTGCTCTGACTTGGATCAGTGGGACTAATGTAGTAGAGCTGTACGATTCTGGCTCAAATGTGAATCTCGATTTTCCTACACAAGAATTTGATCACGATTCTAATTTTTCCCATGAAAATATTCATAAAAAACAAACATAAGAATAACTAAAATGAATTGGACAGCCAACTAGTGCTGCACGATTCCTCACGATTCTTCACAAAATAAGATTGCATAGGTGTTTGTGCAGCACTATAATGTAGTATACCGGCTTAATCTATTAAAACTATATATTTATATATATATTAGGGATGTCCAGATACTCTTTTTTCATTCCCGTTCCGATTCTGATAACACAATTTCTGTGTTAGCCGATACCGAATACCGATACGGCTGTTGTGATCTCGTGTTGTGTTTATAGCAAATTACTGCTAAACGGCAAAAAAAACAAAGCCATGTTGTTCACTCCAAGCGCTATTGCAGCCCCAGTGAATATCTCCACTCTAGATGGAATCCCCATTGAGTGGATCGAGTGCTATAAATACCTTGGCTTTTGGTTGGATATACACCTTCATTTTAAATTTCATATTGACTCTTTGTGCAAAAAGCTCTCTCTGAGAGAGAGAGAGAGAGAGAGAGAGAGAGAGAGAGAGAGCAATAGTTGGCTATACCAGCCTATTCAATAGTTGGCTATTCAAAAATACTTTTTTTACCTCCTGACCTGGCTGACGCACCACCAGTGCTCAGTCTTGTTGTATTTGGCCAAAAATGATACATTTTGTAATATGATTATTAATAATCACAGAATGTCACTGCACTGAGAGACATGCAGATGCTGTATACTCCCACAGCTGCTCTATACATCTCCTTACAACCGTGTTTTACGGGATTTTGCCGTTTGTGTTAAAAACACCATAAAACGGCCATTACCCTTTTCATGTCACCCCCTAGAGGACGTTCGTACACCACAAGAGGTGCACGCACCACAGTTTGGGAACCCCTGAAATGGATTAAATAACACCGGGCGTTCGGGTGTCTTTGCTTCTCGCGTCCCTGGAACAAAGTAGTTATTTAAAGGAGGGGTGTCCTTGTGTATCTTTAGAAAGCAGGGCAGGACAGTGGGGTAATTAGCCAACATAATAGAACATGCCTGAACAGGCCAAAAAGCCACATCTTAAAATGCATACAAACTAGACCTGTGTTTCCACCATTGCTCCCACTGAAACAACAGACCACATTAGAAAGAAGTTTCATTGTGAATTGTCCTTTTCAATTATGTGTATTTGTATTTTGTTTCGTATCTGCAACTGTTTATTACCTTCTTGGCAATTTGTTTACTTTTTATAATATTATTTTATTATTTTAAATATTATTTTAGATAATTGTATTAAATTATCAATGTTTTTTTTATTAAATTGATTAGTTCAAATAATTGTTGCAGTCCTATCTTATTGCATTTACTGTATACTTGTCACAGAAGGTGTGCAGTTTGTGGTGTTCGTATCATGCAAGCCTTTTGTTTTCTTACTGCATAATTGAGACTAGTATACAAAGCTCACAAAACAGAACAAAGCTACCTCTGAACATGATCATGTCATTTGATCCGTGGTCAGTCATGTGGTCTTTGGTTTTTGATTGAGAAGACCAGATTGATTCAGAGCTGGCAGTTCTTGAATGCACCCACCCTCTGCTACTGTGACATTACATAATTGACAAAAAACTGATTTTAAATCGTCCGTTATGATAACATTCATTCACCAGCTTTTATGTAGTATGAGGATAAAAATGACTTATTCTCTATAAATTACATTCATGGAGAGTTTTTTTTTGTCGCATTCCTAGGAGACATTAGCATCTTTCATCAAAGTATCAGTGTCATTGTCAGATTATCATTGTCATCAAAGTATTGGCTTAGCAATGCGACAAAGACAAAAGAAATCTCCATGAATTCAAGGCTTCATTGGGTGTGTAATTGATAGAAAATAAGTAATTTTTTGGGTGAACTACTCCTTTAACTACATCTATTGCAGTGATTTGATATTGTCTCTGGGACCCGGCCCCCAAAGACCCAAACTACCCTGGAAAACCCTCAGTGTTACCCATTTAGGACTGAGGCCTATTCTAAAAACGCCTTCTAAATCCTGACTACGTTTTCTGAGTGAAAACCTTCAAATATTTATTCAAAAATGACAAAACAAATGTATGTTGCTATATACTGTAGCACACAGCAACAACTACCCCAAAAGTGGTTCCAGTCCTAAAAGGTATTGTTACAAAAAAGTGGTTCCTGTCCTTAATGGGTTAACGCTCCTTTTCCACCAAATAACTTTGGTTCTAGAACTGGTTCTGTCTTGGAACCTTGGTGCTTTCACGGTACCGGTTGTGAACTGGCTTGCATTTAAACCAGTTTTAAACAGAACCATTTTAATCAATGTGTCAAATATGACCGGTCGAAGTGTCCATTTCACAGGGCAAATGCAATAGTCATCCAGTTTCTTTTCTTTTTGAATGATTTTTCCATTGTTTATGTCTTGACTGCATCTTCCAACCTGCAGAATAGTGACATGCCCACTTTGGTTCCCAATTCAGGGAAAGAAAAGTATTTTATTTTATTTTATTATGAAACAAATAACCCAATTAATTTTCAGTGGAAACACTGACTGGTAGAAAAGGGTCCTTGTGGTGATCCCTGGCCCTGAAATTGAGAGATAGTGATCTATTGGGGCTACGGAATGCATGTGATAGATTGAAAATATATTCATCAATAAATATGTATTTATCAATCTGATAAAAAATATATTTCATTTGTATGTGTCAATATGGTTGAAAGTGCTTGTCCTCACAGGCAGGCAGTGCCTGCAGAGCCGGACTAACAATGGAATTAAGCGCCAGGGCCCGAAGCTTGCAGGGCCCGGTACGAGACTATAGGTACAACTGTTGCTTCTGTCGAAAAATATAACGCAACACAGGAACCCCCGCTAGTGTTTTTGGTCTTCTCGTCTGACAGTTTCTGTAGCAGCCTGATACTAGCAGCAAGAGGGGGGCAGTCGGCCTGGGGGGGTTCCCGACGGCTGCGCGTCGCTTCCTCCTCCGACAGAGGGGAAGCGAGTAAGCGACGCCGTCAGAAGCCCCCTCGCTCAGGAAGGCCCCCTCTCTCAGACCGACCAACGTGTGTTGTTGTTGCGACAATAACATAGCCTACAGCCTATGTAAGAGGAATATAAACACAAGACCTTGGCGCAAAACTTCATATTTACCCTGCTCTAATGCAACAAAAGTGTGTTCTTACATCCTCCATTTCACGATTTCAGCACTCGTGAGTAAATTAATGTAATTGCTAATTTGCTATTATGAAAGTTTTCAGTGACGTTGCACCCACCACAACTTGGTTGCATTGTCGTCAATAATTAATCTGTCTTTAAAACGTTCTAATATTAATATAGCATATTGGCATTGTCTGTTGGTACACACGTTATATGGACCTTGTAACAACATGGTCAACAGCACTGTTTGCAAATGTAGCTACATTTGTTGGCCACAAAGACAATTTAGACAAAACATGCTGCTGCATGTTTAATGTTATGTATTAATAACCATAAAGTAATCTCCTAGTCCTTACATAATAGTTTAGCAGAGACTGAAGTTGGAAAGGCTGTGCCCAGTGCGGCTGTGTCTTGTGTGTCAGGCTGTCAGCGGGCAGGGCAGGCAGTAGTGGATATGCGCTAAACGGCGAAATGCATGTTAATTAATTAATTCATTAATTGGCTGAATCTGTAGGGCCTTTTGATTTTGTGAAGCGCCAGGGCCTTGAGAGGGGTTGATCCGTCACTGAGTGCCTGCAACTTTGTTTCTGTCTGATGGCTTCCTTCTGGTATGTCAAACAATAAATAGATAGCAGTTTAATCTTGGATTGTTTAGTGTCACAATGACTTGGGTTGCCAAGGAAACGATGGAGCCACAGTTGATGGCGCAGAATGGAGAAATAAGCCGTCATGGCTTTCTGCTAGAAATATCTACAGGCCTCCCCTACTGGGCGGGGGTTCTTTCGCTTTACAGAAGTCGTTTTACAGGAGTTGGGCCATTGTCACATGTTTTACAGACTAAAATAAAGCTCTCATCATGCCTCACAGGTTGTAAGCCACACCTCCACAACTAAGCCCCGCCTCCACAGTGTCTTACCTGTGCTGCTAAGCACCTCCTCCATGGACTCTCCCATAAAGTCAGAGTCGCTGTCCACTCCTGACCCCTCCCCCTCCTCCTCGTCGCCTCCGCCCCCATCGAAGCACAGTGTTCCAACCAGCCTGTCCGTCACACACTCCTCCTCTTCCTCCAGCTCCGCCTCCCATTGGTCCTCGTCCTCCAGGAAGTGTTCTCCTCCTCCTCCGCCATCCGGATCAATTCCTGGTTGGTCGGGCTCTACCCCCTCGGGCCCCGCCCCCTGGCCGTCTCTGAACAACGAGCGTTTGAGTCGGTCCAGCAGCCGAGATGCCATGCAGGCCTCCTCCTGGCCACCAGGTGGGGCTGGAGAAACAGGAGGAAAGAGGGGTCAAAATCACACATAATAGGGCAGCAAACTATGGATTATTTTCTTAGCGATTGTTCAAATATATTTTGTGTGGTATGAACTTTATATTTCATTTATTTTTTACATTAACCACTTAAACTCTAGCATCCTTATTTTGACGGGAACATTAGCCAAAAATAACAGATCTACTTAGCAGTATAAGGGGGGTAGGGGGCAAGGGGGGTAAAAAGAGCAGACCAAGCACAAGTTTTCTAAGTATTGAACTGTCTGAAAATACACTCAAATAAGCAGCAGAGCTGCCTATAAGCTCCCCTATTCTCAATATTAAATTAAAAACAAAAATCCGGCTATTTATCATACCTTTTCATTTTGCACTAAAACATGCTCAACAGGAACTGTAACCAAATAATGGCCCGGTGCAGGCCGGTGCCTTATAAACGCCTGGGGTCCAAATTGATTTAGCATAATAACAGCCCGACCTACTATTTAAAAAAATACGCTATGTATGCATGCATGTATGTACAGTACTGTATGTATGTACAGTATGTATGTATGTATGTAATATGTATGTATGTATGTATGTATGTATGCATGCATGCATGCATGCATGCATGCATGCATGTTTAGGGTACCAACGTGGCGCTGTTGAGCGTCCCACCGTGCACATGTGCATGATGGGAAGCAAAGTTTCTTTGGGAGGCTGACAGTTTTTTGGGAAGCTAGTAAGCTACAATATTTACCTTCTACGGGCCACATGCATGTTTCTGCATTACCCTCACTCCCCCCCCCCCCCCCCCCCCCCCCTCTACTTCGGACGCTGTGTCATCTGTCATACATACTGCTCTCACCCATTTGGAGGGGGGGGGGGGGGGACTCGTATGTCAGGCTGCTGTTTCTGTATTTCAGTTCTGCGTTTAACACCATCATTCCACAGACTCTTGGCAACAAGCTGCTGCTGCTCGGATTAACACCAAGTCTGTCAAGATCCACGGCACCTCTCCCGTCATCCTCAACACCAGTTCCCCCCAAGGGTGTGTCCTGAGCCCCCTGCTGTACACGCTGTTCACACATGACTGCTCAGCAAAACAACCGGGCAGTCATATTTTGAATTTTGCAGACGACACGGTTGTAGTGGGACATATATCCCACAACGATGAGTCGTCATACCGGCAGGAGGTGACAGACCTAGTGGACTGTTGTGCAGAGAATAGCCTCTGTATCAACGTGGGGAAAGCGAAGGAGATGGTTGTAGAGGAAGAGACCATGCCCCCCACCTCCCCCTGTTCATAAATGGAGCTATGGTGGAAAGGGTCCCTAGCTTCAAGTACAGTACCTCGGGGTGCACATTTCAGAGGACTTGAAGTGGACCACAAACACCTCAAACATCTTAAAAAAGGCCCACCAGCGACTCTACTTCCTCAGGAGGCTGAGACAAGCTGGCCTCAATACCTCAGTGCGGGAGGCGTTCTACAGGTGTGTGGTGGAGACTGGAGAGTATAGTTCTCACATTCTCCATCACCTATGGGAACTGCTCTGCTGCTGACAAGAAGGCACTGCAGAGGGGGTGAAAAACGCCCAGAAGATCACCCACAGCAGTCTCCCGTCCATCGAGGACATCTACACCAGCAGGTGCAAGAGCACTGCAGCTCACATTATGGAGGACCCCACTCACCCAGCCCATGAACTGTTTACCCCGCTCCCCTCGGATAGGAGGCTGCGCTCCATCAAAGCCAGGACTGAAAGGCTCAAACGCAGCTTCTATCCGGGGACTGTCAGGCTACTGAACTCTTAAGTCAAATAAAATGCACTTTAGCTGTTTCTTTGAGTGGTGTAAACTACTCCTACAACTGGCTTTGTTAGTTTACGTGTCTGTCTGTCTGTCTGTTCGTACCAAAAAATTAGCATGGTTGCTATGGTCACCCAGTTCACACGGGTGTGATTTCATTACGTCAGACATCACGTCAGACCACAGCTGATCAGTCTATATAAGACCTTACACCACTCAGTTCACACGGGTGTGATTTTTAATATGCTGCTCAGTTTTAATGCACTGCACTTTGGCATTTTATGCTTATTCTTTTTATTGATAAGTTTTAAATATACACTGCTGGTCCTGAGTACGATTTTCGTTTTATATGTGTAAACATGTGAAATGACAAATAAAGTGAACCTTGAACACACTACCACCGTTTTACTAATCATTCAAGACCCACAGAATATTTTGTTCTATGAAACACCAAAGCTCTAAATATTTAACTTTAATGTTAAGATGATAGTCAGTCCAATTGGGGCCTGGAAATTTAGAGCTGACTGACGTCATCATTGGGAGCCAGTGAGCCACACCGTTACACTCGGTCTTGTTTTGTCTTAATTGTCATTGTCACTGGGCTCCATGGACCCCTGGGGTCTGTAAGAGGGTTCCAGGGGGTCTCCAGCAACGTTGACAGTGTACAAACAAATGGAAACCAATGGAGCCATACAGGTCCATTTGGTTCCATTTGTTCACTGTCAGAGTTATGGGGTATACTATCATGTGGCGTATTGCAAAAACACTGCAGAGGTTCTTGACATTAAAAAGTTTGAGAACCACTGTAGATAACACTAAATCCTAATTGTATACTTTGTTATACTATGTCACTCCTTGGAAATAACGCCTCTACAATCATAGACGTGTTACATACACAGTTGACACTGCACATTTTTGCACTGCACTCTCTTTTTTTCATCTAGTTTGTCAAAATCCCACACCGCACTCCTGTGTGAAGCTGCCTGCCAGCAGCACACACACAAACTTGAGGAAATGAAACTCACGCAGCTGCACATCCCAGTTTCTATCCTGCATGGCAGAGATAAATAACTGCTTTATCATGCTGCCTAATGAGTCGAGAGCATAAACTAAGTCCTTCACATTTTCAAACAGAAAGTCACCATAGATGAGACTGAGAGTAATATTCTAAACTAATACAAATAAAAATAAATCTAATTGTTGTCAACTCTCAGCCCATTCCTAACATATAGGCAGACTGTGAAAACAGACAGATTGACAAAACAAATATAGACAGATTGCTAGAAAAACAAACAGGTCAACTGTTAACTGGGTCAATCAGAGGTTTCCAGTATAGGTCAGTGGAGCTGGATCCAGTTACAGCACTGGGAAGCCAACACTGATGGAAACAATGTCACACATTTAATAATGCAACAGTTACATCAGCCTCTAGCCAGAATAAAACAATACACTAGCATGGACACATTGATTTAGCCTAGTGCATGCTTTGCTGAAATCATGCATTAATTTTAAAGAGGATTTGACATAATTACCACAACATCATCCGTGTATATTGGTCAATCTGTGGTTGGCAACTCAATCAAACTTTTTGTTCCTGTTTCAAGTTTAATGTAAGCCTCATGTCCTAATCCTTTCCCTCTGATTTATTCATCTAAACGCCTCTTCCATTGCAACAATACTATAATTCATTATGAAATTATGTTTTGACTGCTATACACAGATTAGATTAAAGTCTCTCATATGACATCTCTTATCCTGATTCCTTGCCTTAACTAAACGAACAAAACCCACCCATGTCTACCAAACTTTAACCAAAGTTATTCAGACAGATTAGCCTCTGCCACCGCCTTAAACAGTAACAGTTGTGCAAAGTTAATCTACCCAACAATCTAATATAAATTTGATCACTTAACTAGGTTAACAACCTAGTAGTTAGTGATACGAGTTGTTGGGTTGGAGAGTTAACTCAGCTGCTCATCATTATTAAGGAGATATAAGTTACAAACTTACACCAGTTAAACGCTAGATAGTTTAGTCGTGAACTTTTCTACAGTCAGTCTACTGGGATACTAACCAACTAGGTTAGTAAACTGACGGTGTTTATGAACACCATGCACATCATGAATATTGCAACTCACCTCACTCCAACCAGTCCGTTAATGTTAAATAATATTCCATCGTGGTTTAATGTTTATAGAACGCTTGCCCTGTCTGTTGAGTCAGCCCGTCTCTCTGCTGTTGCACCAACGGCGGTGATCTGTTTAATTCTGTGACTCAAGAGGTCGCTACTTTCTGAGGGTTTCTGACGAAAACGTTTTAAAATATTATGTCATGACAAACATTGTAACATGTCACAATGTATCACGTGACCACTGACCAGTGATCTATGTATATATTCTATATATATATTCCGGTTTCCGGGAATATTAAACGCGACATTGACCTGTCTACCGTGACACAATATTTGATAGCTCACCAAGTTCTGTGTGGCAGCTGTGTGGGATCGCGTGTACGGTTCTGTCGGGCACGATGGGCGTGTTCACGGTTCATGGAGGGGGCGCGCATCATTCATGAAAATCATATGGACGAAACTACTTGAATGGCACCGCACCACGTCCACGTTACACTATTGTTATGAAAGAATTATATAGAATAGAATAGAATAGAATATATTTAGAATAGAATAGAATAGAATAGAATATTTGAGTCATGCATCATGCATGATTGTTCATATGAATTGATAGTTTTTTTTAAAGAAGGTTTTTGATCAGCTGTAATAGCATCCAGCCAGGCAAATTGAGTGCATTTGACCTCAGTTAATCAAAAACCTCCATATCAAACATTAGAAAGAAGAAACCTATGGGTGGGTAAGACTGGAGGTCTCCCTTGCATCAGTGCTCCATACCATTCCTGCCAGGCCTGCCTCAAGGAACTCTTCACACCCACACCACCAATACAATCTCCACCTGCAGTCCTGCACCCTCCGCTCTGGAAACACGTCATCCCATGAAAGCCCAAGACAAATTTCCCATGTGGACAAACTGGACAATAATTTACCTCGACCTTGCCCTTGATCCCCCCAAGACGAAGCCCCGCACTAGGGCGACCTGCAGCTCATGCTCCTCGGCTGCTGTAGAATGCCCTCTCTGACCATCTGGGACCATCAGTCCGTTGACAGTTGACTTGACGCTTTTAAACATATTCACTCATACTGAGGAAGGTCAGAGGGCTGAAACAATTTGTAGTCTGCAGCAAGTAAGTAAGTAAGTAAGTAAGTAAGTAAGTAAGTAAGTAAGTAAGTAAGTAAGTAAGTAAGTAAGTAAGTAAGTAAGTAAATAAATAAATAAATAAATAAATAAATAAATAAATAAATAAATAAATAAATAAATGTTTCTTCTCATGCACAGTGTTCTATATTAGGACATGCCTGATGAAGGTCTGACGGCCGAAACGTTGCAATAAAAACCAAACTGAGTGAAGACAGTGTGCGGGATTCTCTTTTTTCTACTTATCAGTTCCTGTTATCCGACGCACCTGTCCTTTGTAGGTGTGCAGAAGGACTTTTCCGTATATTAGGACATCCGACATACTCATACACATGTACAGGGATTTTTAAAATGGAGCCGTATCCCTGGCCCTTTTAAGACCCAGATGTGTCTTCATCATCATCCTCTAATTGATTGATTGATTGATTGATTGATTACTTTATTATATGAAATATCAAATTAATGTTCAAGCTATATATTTTTTTTAATAATGTTTTATTGGGTTTTTTCCATTTTTAAAATACAAGACATTCAAGGAACATAGTACACAAAAAAACAACAAAAAACAACAACATCCATGACAAAACAAAACCAACAATAACTGATCCCCACCCGCCCACCCGCTAGCCCTGAGGGGAGAATAAACTTGTAGAAAAATTTATGATAATAAACAATACTTACAAAAAATAATTAGGAAAGAAACTTGTAGGCGAGAAATTACCATATAAAAGAAGCTAAAGAAGAGAGGGAAATTAATCAAGCTATAGTTAATCAAGCTATATACCAGTTAACCATGTGTCATGTGTCACATGGTGTGTTAATAGAACTAGGCCTACTTTTATCTTCTTTTTATTCCATGCCCACGACGAGTGCTCATATAGGCAGTACAGGATTAGTGAGCAGTCTCTCTGGTCTCCCTGGTGGTCCCCAATGGGTCATTTTTCCTCAATTATATGCCCATGATGAGTGCTCATAGGCAGGTGAGTAATAGTGTAATAAGTGTAATAGTGGAAATGACACTGCACTGTACTGTAATAGTGTAACAATGTGTATATTAATAAGTAAGTAATAAGTAATTCATGAATAAGTAATAGTGTAATAGTGTATAGGCTACTAGTGTAATAAGTGTAATAGTGTAATAAGTGTAATTAATGTAGGCCTAATTAGTAATAGTTAGTGTAGGCTAAGTGCACCAGGGTGGCGGTGGCTCAGGGGTAGAGTGGCCGGATGGCAACCGCAAGGTTTCCAGTTTGAACCCGGGCTCCCCCAGTTAGTGTCGACGTGTCCATGAGCAAGACACTGAAACCCTTCTTCCGCCATCGGTGTATGAATGTGTGTGTGAATGGGTGAATTGATGCACAATCTATGTAAAGCGCCTTGGATAAAGGCACTATATAAATGCACCATTTACCATTTACCATTCTTATAAGTGTTCTGGTATATATGTTTACCCCTTTTATGTTTCTCTATGGACTGTCAACTAATAAAGTTTGCATTGAATTGTAATAGTGTAAAAGCCTAATTAATAGGCTAAGTGTAGGCAGTGTAATAAGTGTAATAGTGTAACATGTTCAGCATGATAAAGGCACTGCTCACTTCACACTTTTTTATGACAGAGGAGAGGACGTTTTCCAATACGTGTTCCTGTGTTGTAGCCTATATGAAGGCCGCATAGGCCGAAACGTTACTATGTTTCCCTTAAAGCACAAATAACATGCATTTTAAAACTGTTTTTAATATTTAATATCATATTGTCTATGTCCCTCAAACTTAATTCTAATGTTTGAGCCTCAATCACCACTCTGATATAACCAGTCCTTGTCTTTTCTTTCTGGACTTTGAAAGCAGTTTTAGCTGCAGTACCACAATGTCCTGAGGTGGTGGGGGTGCTGATATGCAGATTATTTAATATTTGAGTCATTATAATACTGATGCTAGATAAAACCAGGCTTGTTTCCATTCCATGCCAGCTTGGAAAATCAACAATGGTGGACATTGTAAACAAAATGGAAATGCAAATTTGGAACTGAAGACTGAAGAAGAGGTGGAATTATACAAAGTAGGGTGACATTGATGACATCACGATGAGGCCAAAATCAGTCGAGCTGTTCCTGAGAGCAATTTCCATTAAAGCACCCATATGACATGAAAGCCTGATTGTTCAAAATTGGTTATTTGTGGGGATAGAAAACACATATGGGAGCCCCAAAAACACAAAAGAAATAGAAAAAGTTGAATTTTATGTTATAGGTCCTTTAACGTTTTTTTCACTGCATTTGAAGACTGTGTGCAGGTGTTTGTTCTTTTCCAAAACAATTATTTTAAAAAAAAAGTATATGTATCATGTATTAGAAGGAAAACATCAGTCACCAGAAGTGTTTTCGATTAATCGAACATGGTTATTAATTGACTGGGGTTATTTAATCCATTAATAAAATGTGCCCAGCGATTTATAGCAGCTGAGCACCTTTACCGACGGACCGGATGTTATGCCGGATGTGGATGTAGCAGCTAAACTGTAGCCAAACAACAACGGGAGGTAAGATTAAATCTAACGCGACTAGCGACTGGACAGCGGGGGGCCGTCTAACACATGATCTTTTCTTAGAATTGGAAAGGATGATTTAGATCGCGAGTTATTAACGTTTTAAGATTTTCGTTCTTGTCGGAGATTGCGCAACAGGCACTCCTAGGCTGTGGAGCGTTGCGACCGGTTTTGATATCATTAATCTCCGTCATCTTAATCAATCTCCGTCAAGGCATCAGACCGTATTAAGCACCAGGACGGAGATCTCAGTCCCTGGCCCCCAACCAAGTTTTAGTTACAATGGGTTTGGGGAAGGGGGCGGGGCAGCTAAAATGAATATCAAATAACGAAAAACTGAACCGAGCAACTTAATAACTGTCTGGGGTGTTCACAAGCCTGAGTAGATGATAAAATGACCAAAAGTTTTTGAAAGTGACCCCCCCCCCCCCACGCCTCCCTCTCTCTCTCTCGGCCTTGAATCGGTAACAGGTACGGTCGCCCCTTTTCCAACTCGCCCCGCGAAAAGTGAAGAATGGTCAACTCGGATTTTCGAAAAGTGAAGACCGGTCGCCCCAAAGCCGTGGATAGCTCGCCCCCAAAGCGTGGATATCTCGCCCCAACGTGTGGATATCTCGCCCATGTTTATTTCTTTATATTAGAACATTTAGAACCTGCACTCCATGTTTATTTTACCTTATTTCTCATATTAGAACATTTAGAACCAGTTTGTTGTTGTTGTTGATGCATGGGTAATGAATGGCTCACCACCCTCCATTGTTCTGGAAATTCCATTCTGGATAGCCATGGATAGCCAATTACCATAGGCATTACCATGCATCACCTGATGCATGTTGTTGTTGTACCATTTCCATATAGCCATGCATCACCCTCCATTCCTCCATTGTTGTTGAAATTACCTTATGCATGTTGTTTTTGTTGTTGTTGTTGTTGTTGTTGTAGTACCATTGTTGTACCACCATGGAACCCCCTCAAGGACCACTGTTGTAAGGCATGGGGAGAGACTATGTTTTGCACTCCGTCCGTGTGCATTTTTTTATATTACTCTTCCAGATTCTGTAGCGTTCCCACCCTTTTCACATTGGCCTGTTATAGCGCCACAAACTAAATGGTTACATTCCTACAGTTGATCTGTTGTTGTTGTTGTAACGAGCCAGTAGCCTACACTCAAACAAAAGGGGCTGATGACCATTGGGCCCCCTGCACTCTCACTATAGCTAGACACTTTACCTCCTCCTCCCTGTCTAGCCCTCAAAAGTACAGGTACAAATCTCTCTCTATCTCTCTGTTTAAAAGTACAGGACAAATCTCAAAGTACAGGTAAAATATAGTACAGGTAAAAAATCCCTCTCTCTCTCTGTTTAAAAGTGCATGTAAAAATCTCTCTCTCTCTCTCTGTTTAAAAGAACAGGTAAAAATCTCGCTGTTATCTCGAAAATACAACGGTTTTACGGGGCGACTTGTCCGGACTTTTGGGGGCGACTTCGCCGGAGATTTTAGGGCGACCGTTCTTCGCGGTCGGGGCGACCGTTCTTCGCCGTTTGGGGCGACTTGGAATTGGGGCGAGCAGTTTTGTATTCCTTGAATCTACTGTCTCAAAAATGTTTAAAGTGGAGCCTCTATTAGTTATTATTGCCAGTGTCTCCTTTCCGCTTTTGATTTTAGACGTCATTTAGACTCTTTATTTAGATTTCCTGCATTGCATATTGCCCATAGATATCGCCTCAGTAGGCTATCCTGCTCGATCATAAACATTCTGCGGAGCTTCTCTTTTCCCAGCTATCACCAAGGACAGTCTAAGAAGGATGAGACGCGAAGACCGTACGGGCGACGCCATGTTGCTTTGGAAGGAAAGAAACATGCGCAGTTGAGACCAAGGAAGCTGAACGCGGAAGTGTTGGCTGCATATAGCCCATTGCGCATGTTTCTTTCCTTCCAAAGCAACATGGCGTCGCCCGTACGGTCTTCGCGTCTCATCCTTCTTAGACTGTCCTTGGCTATCACGAGCGCTTCTTTTACAGAATGCGTTCAACGTCACGACGTTTTGCAACCTATTATTTGCAACAGGTGGAATGATTCTGATCTGTTTGAGTGTTACCCAAGAGGAGAATTAGCAAGAGAGGCCAACTTTGCTTTACTTCCTGTATCTGCGTGAGGTGGGCGGTAACATTATTAGGAGACAGGAAGAATGTTGGAGTCTATTCATTTCCAATGGGAGAGTGAACGTGAACACAGCTTCTGAACCATTCCTTAACTCCATGGTCACTGAACTAAATACTGGACCAAATCATCACAAGGCACACAATATTTACAAGATATTCATAGTAAAATGGCTTCTTTTAGCGAGACAAATCAGGAGAAAATCTACTTTGTTAATGACATTTCTTTATCCCAGCAACAAACTCTCGCGAGATTTGAGATGAGTCCGGAAGCCTCTCTCTGTCCATCTGCAATTTCACGGACAACACATAGGGGGCTCTGACCCCATATTTAAGATGAGAATATGTGAATATTATAATGTGAAATGAATGGACATATTTAACACGATTAGAAATTATCCTTATGTGCCCAAATTAGAGCTGGCATACTTGGTCTGCATATTGAGACAGGCAGATATGTAGGCACGGTTGAGGAGGATAGATTATGTAGTCTGTGTGATCTAAAGGAAATTGAAATTGAAAAGTATTTAGTTTTTTATTGTCCATTCTACAACTCTATTAGGGAGAGACTTTTTAATGAGATAAATCCAAATCATGAATTTATATGGTTGGAGGACTTCGAGAAACTAAAACGACTATTTCAAAAGTACACCTTGTCAGTTGTTTTCAATGTACTTTGTTAAATGACTTGTCAGTGTTGTTGTCTTCTTCTTCTATCGGGTTTCATGGCGGTTGGCAAACCTAAATGGTGCATTACCGCCACCTACTAGACTGAGTGTGGAAACAGTGTTGTTGTCAGGGGGGGAGGGTGGAGGTTGGGGAGAAGCAAACCACGCCTACTATATTTAGGAGACCATTTGTAGGCTTTGTGTACCATTTCGCCTCTAGTGGCTCCAATGAAGTTGGCCCATCTTCATACATAAACCATCTTTGGTGTTACTTACGAATGAGTGTTGTAAGAAATATGGGCAAAAGTTTTTAATTTATAAAGGCATGGCGGGGGGATGCAAAACGTTTTCATCTGATGACCCAAAAGATACATTTGGTGTCTCCCTCTCTGGGACGGGACTACACTGTTATTTCCAGATCGAGTCAGACCAGACACATATATGTCTATGGTCAGACACACCCACCTGCTGGGCTGTTGATAAACATTACAAAACGTTTTAAATAGTGTTGTTGAACACACCCGGAAGTACGGTGAGCTGGAGGCGTGTCTTCCATGAGCAGAAGTTGATAGACGTGGAGGAGGGACTCCACCCTGAAACCAAAACCAACACACAGAGTAGAGACTAGGCTGCTTTCTACCGACTCACCTGGACAGGTAAGACAACATTGGAATATTTCTCACTTTATGGCGTTTTATACGTGGTTTTGTGTGTGTGTGTGTGTGTGTGTGTGTGTGTGTGTGTGTGTGTGTGTGTGTGTGTGTGTGTGTGTGTGTGTGTGTGTGTGTGTGTGTGTGTGTGTGTGTGTGTGTGTGTGTGTGTGTGTGTGTGTGTGTGTGTGTGTGTGTGTGTGTGTGTGTGTGTGTGTGTGTGTGTGTGTGTGTGTGTGTGTGTGTCATTTTTTGTCCTGTGACTTCACTTGATCATTCAGTGTTGTCAGTAGGCTACACTACACTACAGTAGGCTAGATACAGTAGGCTATTTCCAACATTGAATGGTGAACAGTAGTTGTTTAACATTGTGTCTAGGTCATAGATGCAACACTGTCTCATATTCACTACTGCTGATTACATTTTAAAAGTTCATACAAGGCCAGCATTATTTTGTTCCTGTCGGGCAGAAACCTCTATTTCCATATTCTAACATTTTGTGTGTTTTTTTGTTGTTGTAAATTAACATGATCATACTACGTTGCACAAGCAGATCTACTGTGGCGCAAAGCAACATGTTTTGAGTTTGTTGATCTTGTATCTTTGAATTTGAATCCTGAAAAGTTACAGTTTTGGACATATGCGGTTTTCCACCCAACTCTTCTTCTCTTCTTACTGGTACACTGGTTGGTATCTCTGTTCTCACCTGAATGTGTCCTGTGTTTCATGCCTACTGCACTGCCATGTGACCTGAATGTCCCTATGGCCATGGGCATCACTGTGGCTTCGTGTGGCATTGGCACACACGGCTTGTGATCAAAATCCATCCAAATGCAGTTCATCTATATTAAAATTGGCTTAAAGGAGAATTCCGGCCTAGCACTTTTCTTACCGTAATATTGTTAGTATATCCATTAACCAGTTATTTTTTCCCCACACCTCTACTACTGGTAAATGGGTGTATAATAACTATAGTTTCAATAAGTAGCCCTACAGTTATTTCTGATACATATGCTTATACTTCTCATCATGTAAGATAGTTGTGACTTGTGAATCCATAGTCCTGGCTTTCTTTGTCTGTCTCTATACAGCAGTAATCATCAATTTCCATTTGGGGGTCTGACCGCATGTGGAGTGCACATGCCTCTGTGATGTTTAAGAAAGAACTTAACTGAGTATGAGCATATTAAGTTTATATGTCTTGTCAAGAGATATCACAGATGTCTTGGATATGAGGAGATGTGTGATTCTGACCACAGCAGTACGACCACCTCTTGTTTTCATGTGCTCATGTGTTTCACTGTCAGCAGTTTGCTTTTGTCATGCTGCTCCTGTAGATGGTCAAATGCAAATTTTCTCCAACCGAATACCAGCTCTAAAGGATTTAGGAGATTATTGGTCTAATTTATTTTATACCCAAAACACACCCATGATGACTAATTCAGCGTTTAAAATAAAACGAGGCCCTTTGTGCCTTGCTATGTGGTCATAAAACATGCTTGAACCCTGTGGCATGTGTCCCTGTGCTGATCAGTCATCCAGAGAAGCTTAAAACAATTATTTGCAAAAGTAGAATGAAATGCATTTTCCATGTCGACAACATTGGACTCAGTGACAGTCATTAGGTCATCTGGGCAGACTTGTAGCCTATTTCTTGTGTCAACAAGAACTGCATAGGTGCATACTTAGTTTATAGTACTACTTCTACAATGTGCATTACTTAGGCAGTCTTACTGCCTCAGGGCTGGGAGGACTTCAACTGACTGACTGATTCATTGATTTACTGATAAAGTGACTGACCGACTGACTGACTGATGCAACTGACAAACTAACTGACTGAATCACTGACTAAACGTTATTGGTTTATTGACCGACTAGAGTCTAGTCAGTCTCTAGTCACTATAGAGAGTAGTGTGGCTAGGTGGTGACATGAGGTCATGCTAGCTGGTTTACTGACAGGTTTAGTAAGTGTGTTCAGGTGTTGTTGGGGGTTGGGCTTGGATATGACAGTCAGGGAACATAAAGCAGTGTAGCTGGTTTTCTCACTCACACACTCCTTCACTCACAGCAGGCTACAGCCTGTCTGTCTGTCTGTCTGTCTGTCTGTCTGTCTGTCTGTCTGTCTGTCTGTCTGTCTGTCTGTCTGTCTGTCTGTCTGTCTGTCTGTCTGTCTGTCTGTCTGTCTGCCTGCCTGCCTGCCAGCCAGGTCCAGAGATGTGCATACACTCACGTGCACACACATGACCAGTGTAACATGACTTCCGACTTAACGTTGTTCCATTTTCTTGAAAATCACATTGCGCCAGAGATTAGTCTGTTGTTGGGTTACAGCGCCTGCTGTGGCTGAACAGTATGATGCTTGAGTGGCAGTCTCTGTTGCAGTTTCTGCAGATGTACTGTGCGCCTGCCTCTGTGGGTGCTGATGCGACCTTTTGTCGTCTGCGCTCTTTCCTCTGCTCCCAGAGGTCCTCTCTCCTTTACTCGCTGGGTGCATGCGTTTGGTCCGACATACCATTGGTCCGAACGACAACCTACCTCAAACCCTAACCTAACCATAACCGCAAGCATGGAGCAGCGCACCCCTCGCCAACCTTAATCCGGTCGTATTAATGGACCGCTCACCAACCTTAATCCGGTCGTTTTAACGGACCCCTCACCAACCTTAATCCAGTCAGACCAATGGTATGTCGAACCAAAGTCTGCCTCCCTTTCTCGCTCCTCTGGATGCCTGCCTTGATGGCAATCCTTCATTTGCTGCGGTCCACAGCGAGAGCTTCCCAGCCTGCTGTGTCGATGTTGCCTGCCTTCAGATCTCGCTTGCAGACATGCTTGTAGCAAAGATGAGGCCTTCCTTTAGGTCTGGAGCCAGTGGCAAGCTCCCCATATACAGTCTTTTGGGATTCTGCCGTCCTGCATGCGGCTGACATGGCCAAACATTTGTGTTGTGGCTCTTTTGTTGGTTCTAAACATTTCCACAAAGCCAACAATCCCACTGATGTACCCGGAGACTATGGATGTGCTTCTACAATTTGAGTAAGCAGAGCAAACATGCTTGGTGTTCCTGCCTGTGCCAGAACGTTATTGTTGGAGATACGGTCCTGCCAGGTGATGCCCAGAATCCTTCTAAGACATTATAGAATAAGAATCAGAATCCTCACAGTTTAAGTAAATCAGTGTATGAAATTTGTTTTTGTGCATAGATGGAAGGCAGTCTACGTTCTTGGTGGGAGTAAAGGGTCCATGCTTCGCTGCCATGAAGGAGTGTACTGAGCACACAGGCTTGGTACACCTTCATCTTGGTGTTGATGGTCAGCATGGAGTTGACACACACACACACACACACTGGCATATAGGGATTTTTAACAACTGGTCCTATTGAGATTCCTTGAGTCTTGAGTGTTTGTCAGAAGATTAAATAGATTTAGAAGAAGACAGACACACCCCTGTTAACCATGAGTCACTATTGATTGGCCAATATAGGCTACTAGTTTCTATTATTTGGGTGTCTAAATATATACACAATGTCTTCATCTTATTTGTTTCTTACATGTAGTACAGGGTCTCAGAGGCACTTGCCCATCGGGCAAGTACAGGTCATGTTCTACTTGCCCAAAGGTCATGCCCATTTGGCTGAAAAGTAAATCGTCCATTATAAAATGCTAAGTAAAAATGTAATTCACTTTTTTATTATTATTAACTTTCTGGGGGTGTGCGACAAAAAAAGTCACACGTCAATGTTTACGCCAAACACCTGCTATGAATAGGACTATGGGTTCACACTTGTTATTTTATTTTATTTGTGTAGCAACAGTGAAAACAGCACATTATAGGTAAACAATGCTCAGGCCACGCTCAGGTGTTTAGACAGATATCTCGTGTTGTGTTTATAGACTGTTGCCAAAACGAGCACTTGCCCGAAAGTTTTATTTACCTGGGGCAAGTGGGCAAGCCTTAGTGTCAACGGCTGTAGTCCACCCATACAGTACCACAGCACTGCAGTGCACACAGAGAGAAAATGCTCTAATGGGAGGGGCCCTCCAATTTTGAGGAACATTTTGGCAATAAATGTGACACTTATTTGAGGAACTAAACCAATTTAGTAACCAAACGCAATAGTTTTTTCACCTCGCTGTCCCTCACAACTCACCCAGCTGCTACAAGGACAAGCTCAGATAGTTGGTAACAAATGGTCAAAACTAAAACAATATCTCCTCAGGCAATATCTCACAATATCTCACAGGCACGGGCTGGTAGGCACAGTGTGAAGCGCTATACAAATTAAATCTATTTCTTATCAGATAAATGCCTATACGTATTTATTGATGTATACATATTTATAAATCATCACGTGTGTACAGTAAGCCTCTAAACACAGTGATCCGATGGGTGGAAACCATACAAATGACTATTGTCTCCCTCAATGTTCAAATGCTTTCGTCATAGTGTGTGTGTGTGTGTGTGTGTGTGTGTGTGTGTGTGTGTGTGTGTGTGTGTGTGTGTGTGTGTGTGTGTGTGTGTGTGTGTGTGTGTGTGTGTGTGTGTGTGTGTGTGTGTGTGTGTGTGTGTGTGTGTGTGTGTGTGTGTGTGTGTGTGTGTGTGTGTGTGTGTGTGTGTGTGTGTGTGTGTGTCCGTCCGTGCCCCAGTTGTTTCAGTTTTGTTATTTATGCTTATTATTTCTTCTGCTTTCACTTCTGTTATCAACTGCCATGATTTTAAAACATAATTTCAGAAACCGATATCTTCAAATAATGGCCAACCGCCGTCAATGTCAGGGAAATGCACACATGTTATCCTTTTCCCCTGCTTTATTTGAATGTCAGATGTACTTACAGCGGTTGAGATTCTAATATGGTTAGACTATTCTCTCCTTTATTTGTTTCCTCCACAGTCCAACCATGAGGTGGCGCTGTCCTCTTCCTCTCCTCCTCTTCCTCCTCACAGATGGGTCTTGGGGTCAAAGTTCAGGGTTCAGGATCTGTGCCTTCAATGTCCAGAACCTCGACACAACCAAGATGACAAACACCAGAGTAGCACACACACTGACACGGGTAAACGCACATGCACATGCACATGCACATGCACATGCACATGCACATGCACATGCACACACGTGGGTATTACATACTGGAGCTCTTCACAGGTCCAAAATGACAGACATCAGGTTCTGAAATATTACATGACTGACCGTTGGGTTAATAGGCCGTTCTACCATTATGTTATTTAGAGTTTAGACAGATGCTAGGTTCATTTATTCAACGTATTTATTAGCACGACGCGTTTCGCCGTGCTACAGGTGCTATATAACATATATAACATTATAGTAAACAGTGGTACGATTTTACAATGATTGCTAAAAGGATAACACTAAAAGCTCTTGTTTCCATTGTGGTATTATTACACATAATAAACAGACCTGGGACAGAGGTAATATAATCTGAACCTACCCGGACCAGAGTGGCCATAATTAAACATGAACCTGGAACTGTGAACTCCAGTGACATTGTTGGGTATTACACACACACACACACACACACACACACACACACACACACACACACACACACACACACACACACACACACACACACACACACACACACACACACACACACACAGAGAGAGTAAAGTACAAATGTTTGACAGAAGACATCTCTGTCCGTCTGTTCCCATGCAGCTGGTGTCTCGCTGTGACATCTGTCTCCTACAGGAAGTGAAGGATCCTCAGAATGCAGCCATCAAGGTGCTGGTGAAAGCCCTCAATAGGTACAGTGAAAGGTACAATACAGTTTATCACTAGTCGCGCACTGACCCCAGAACAGACATCTTTCTTCAACAGGTACAGTCACAGGTACAGCAGCTTTAATATCACTAGCACCAGTGGTGGAAAAAGTACTCACATTTTTTACTTAAGTAAAAGTATCAATAGTGCAATATAGAAGCAGAATGGAGAAATCAGCCGTCAAGGGCTTCTGCCAGAAATATGCGAGGAGAAGCCTACTGCGCGAGGCTTCCTCTCCCTTACTGGGCGTGGCTTCTGGCGGGGTTTCTTTCTTTTTACAGGAATTGGGCGTTCTATTCATATTCTAATACAGACCGAATGCCCCATCTCACACCGGCCTCAGTGGCTTGGCTCGCTAATCATTAGACTCTCAACCCACACCTCCTGGGATTGAATCCTGTTTGCGCCACTATTTGGACCGTGGACAATCTTTTTTGCAGATGAAATAAAGTTTTAGACTGTAATGGATTACAACATATGTGGCCGGTTAAGACTCACCCGTGGTGTCCCTGTGCGATTAGGGTTGGGTTAGGGTTAGACGTTAGAGGTAGGGTTAGTAATGTCATATTACAGGCACCCATGCCACTCAAAGTGACTACTGGGTTGGCTGCTGGATGCAAGGTTAGGGGTTGGGCTACTATGTACTTTTACTTTACTTTATTTGTTTATTTAGTCGGGACAATGTACATTAATGAACATTACATTAAAAATGCAGTGTAAATATACCAGATTTAGCAAAACATGCTAATTTCCATCTGCAGTCCCCAGACATCGAACATCAAACGGTACAAACAGGGCTCACATACAGGACATAGCATACAAATACCTGGCAGATATAGTTGACAGATGATTTCTCCCGCGTGCAATATAGAAATACTCTATAAGAAAAAGTCAGGAATTCAAAATGTACTTAAAGTACCAAAAGTAGAAAGTACCCACTATGCAGAATGTCCCATTTCAAGTTTTCAAAAATAGCCGATATCTATATAGGGCTGAAGTGGTTACTGGATGTTTTGTAATAATAATCAGAATCTACAAGGTAACTAAAGTTTTCAAATAAATGTAGTGGAGAAAAGTACAATATTTGCTTCTGAGATGTAGTGGAGTGGAAGTAAAAGTATTGGAAATTGGAAACACTCAAGTAAAGTACAAACACCTCAAGATTGTACTTAAGTAAATGTACTTAGTTACTTTCCACCACTGCTAGCACTGATGCCAGATCATAATACCATATGGACTTTGAAAGACTTAAAGCTACACTATGTATAGTATAATATAATGTAATATAATGTATGTTAATATAACTAACAACTGCCCTACTCTTCTTTTGGGACATTTTGGTTCTGTGGTAGTCGGTAGGGTAGGACCACCATTTATTGGTACTATTTAAGTGGTAAAGGTCAAAATTAAATTTCTCCCCTGAGCAAGCAGGCAAGCTCTATTGGCTCAGTAGTAAAAATGTCGGCACTTGCATGCGCGGGGGACTCGGGGTCAAATCCCAGAACCTGGGGCGACGGTTACTGCAATAATTGCAAGTGTGTAATAATATTGTGTCTCCTGTCTGCCCTCAACAGCAACACTTCTGACAGGTACAGTACAAATTATTACCGTGAAATCACAATTAATCACAATAATAACTAATGTAATACTCCCAATCCCTTGATTTGTTTAGTAATCACATTAACTAATTCATAATCATACCAACTTGATCCATCATGAAACATTTTAGCAAGGCCTTGTCTTAATTGCCTGGTGACCTTTGGGGAAGATTTGCTTTAACCCATTAAGACCGGGAAAGCATCTGAGCCATCTATAGAATTTAACCACTTTAACCATCATACTTTGGTTATTCAAAAATAGCAGATGTACAAGCTCTAAGCTCATATCGCGTCACTTTCTGCCACACTATGCCTATGAGCCCATTTTTTTAAATATAGATTAAATATAGGGGAAAATACAATCTTTACTTCCAGGGTTCATGAAAACATTTGAGCAGCACTGATGGCAACATACATTTTTCAGAAATCTGTTAGGATTTAGCAGACATTTGTAGAATCTGCCTCAGGTCTTAATGGGTAATTGTGATTGGTGGAGATTATCTCACCGCAGTGTTTTACTTTTTGGACAGCTTTTATACATGCATTGATAGAACGCACATGCACACACATACACAATCTTATACTTGAACATTAAAAGTCATACTCCTGGTCAGCAGTGGTGAGACTAGTTTGAAAGAGACCTATGCTTTTTTGGTTCACCAACTTATGAGCCTCCCCTCCACAGTACACTGACGTCACCAAATTTGGAGCTATGTCCCTCTGCACTGTTATTGGTTAGCGAAATTCAAGGTTCACTCCCACTCCTATGCCACTTTTCCTGCTGGGCTCGCCCAGGATTATTTTTCCTTTGAAAACTAAACGCCTGCGGTCCCGACTCGATGTTGGCACTAATGTGTTACTGTAACACAACTACTGATTTAGCTTTGAGGTAACTAACGTAAACTAAACTTTTTCCAGTTAAGTAGGTAATGCCGTTACAGTTGCTGTACGTCATTTGAATGGCCCCATTACTTTGTGAGAAAGCGCATATACCTTCAACATGGAGGAGCGTACAAATCATGTTGAGCCGTCTGCTCCCCAAGGCAGAACTAAAAAGACATTTTTAGTTCAATAATGTTGTTGAAGACATGATTTCTATAAACTAGTAGATACTATATCATATTTAGAATCTACTAGTTTTCATCATAGTGAGCTACAATAGATGCAATTTAAGATTCGCCTTGTGCTGTAGCACCATGAAAATGTAATGGTATACATTAATTTTGAAGGTAATACATAAGTAAAAGTAACTAGTAACTGAACAATTTAAGGGGTTCCATGTAAACCTTTTTTTGTATTAATAAAATGTTTTGTCCAGTCTGTATGGTAGAGTATGTTAATATAATTTACACAATTTTGGTCATGATTCAATTCATCCCCTGAGCAAGCAGTCAGGCTCTATTAGTTCAATGGTAAAACATTTCAGCACTTGCGCAGGAAACCGGGTTCAAATCCATGGTATAAGAGGAAAGTTGCATAGTGCAGCTTTTAAGTAACTTGCTCAACACTGCTGATCAGTAATAATGACCCTGTTACTACCAATATGACACATTTGCACATTAATGTGTATAATATAACGTGAAGGTTCTGCTTGAGCTTTCTTTTCCATCTTTCCTTGCCGCCGTCGACAAGTGCTTGCTCATGGGGGAATTGTTGGGTCTCTGTGCATGTAAAGTGTTAATGATTACCTGGATGTGATTTGGTGCTATGTAAATAAAACAGACTAATCCTAACTATAAATCCTTTGTGTTATGCTTAGTTGCATGACTAAATATTACACGCACTTATTTTTATGTTCCTTTGTTGTTGCGTTATCGTGGTGTCATGTTGTGTTGTGTGCGTGTGTGTAGGTATGAGGATGCGCACCAGTACCATTTTGTGTCCAGTAAATCACTGGGGAACTCCGATAACCTGCAGCAGTATGTCTTCATATACAGGTAAACTGATCTGCAATCAGTTATACATACAGTATGTGTTCATATACAGATCATGTATTTAATTGTTTTAGGGCTTGGCGATAATGATTCATGAATGATTATTTAAAAAAGGAAAAGTAGTGAAAATGGCAGATCTCTCCTTCCCTCCTACCCCTACCCCCAACAGGAAGAACACAGTTAACATGACTGGTGAATATCAGTACCAGACAAAGAAGAAATCATTCGTCCGACCTCCTTTCGTGGTTCGTGTCCAGAGCAACAGAACGGGTTAGTTCCACTCACTCCCACTCCTCCCACAATTATGTTTTGTGTTTGGTTAATGTCTTTTTGTTTTACGTTTACCCATGACATTTCAAAACACCCATGACAAACCCATGACAAAAGTGTACATACTGTACATGAACATAGCGTTGCTGTCGGGCGGGATCCTTTTTTATTACTATAAAACAAAGTAACAAACCAAATAGTTAAATTAGCCGATCTACAAGGTTGTAGATCGTTTATTTTTACTTCTTTTGTGCGTCACTCTTGTAGGATGAAGTTACTAGAAAAAACAAACAGTTGAAATTGGAAAGTCAAGGTTTTTGCCCAGCGACGTATTGCATATCTTTCAAAAAGATAAAACACAAAAAGCTCAAGTGCTTATTTCTTGCGCAAGCAGAGCGTGCAAGTACTGTGGTCGGCTGGACCGAAAGTGGTATGTATGTATGGTATGCATGGTTATAATTGGCTGTTGATGGTGACGTAATTAAGATATGTTTCAATGTTGGGTGGGTAAAAGGTAGCGTATGTATGTATGTCGGTAAGAATGGTGGTCCCTTATTGGCTGTTGATGGTGACGTAACTAAGGTACGCTTCAAGGTAGGTATAAGGTCAATAACGGGTCTAAATGATTTAGAACAGCAGTTGTAATAGACATTAGTTAGTAGCAGTACTTGCGTGCTCTGCTTGCGCACAAGTAGGCCATGTATGGCCTACGTGTGTGCAAGGCGCAAGTCTGCACCTCCACAGAGTGCATTTCTAGTTTCCACTGTGGTCTTTTGAGTTTAAATGTGTGTGTGTAGTTAACAGAGTTTTTGACCTGCCAATACCTATGCATGATGAGACCTAGCCTGGCTAATAAGCCAGACTAATATCACACAACACTGTCGCGGTATATCAGTCTGGGCTGGCTCCACTTGGATTTCATTTCCCGGGGAACATTTTCTCTTTGACGCAATTGGTCAGAGCTACTGTCAGTCAAAAGTCTCAAGCATTGAACGTCACTGTACCAAAGCCCGCCTATATTGCATACCGTGTCCCGATTGGTCCGACCTGTTCTCTGCTGTAGGAAAGAGGCGTGCTACTGAGCCTCGCCAGACCGTAATCCGCTGGTAGGCAACTTTTTTTTGCCAACGGCTGATTCGGTCTGGTTTATTAACCAGGCTAGATGAGACCTGCCTATGTGACCTTGCTCACATATGCCATGTTGTTAAGCGACACTCTCATGTGAGAGTATACTTTAACAGTGACTCTGTCTCTTGGTGACTACTACTAGGAGTAACCCCGTCTCTCTCACTCTGTCTCTTGGTGAGCAGCCATAGGTGAGTTCGTTTTGGTTCCTCTGCACACGGATCCTCAAGACGCCGTCCAGGAGATCAACCATCTGTACGACGTGTTCCAGGAAGTTAGCAAGAAGTGGAAAACCAAGGTGACAGGAAGTAGGAAGTAGCTTGTACATTTAGCTTGTGCAAGTACATTTACTCTAAATACTGTACTTAGCAGTATGTACAAATTTAAGGCATTTGTACTTTACTTGAGTATTTCCAATTTCAAATACTTTTACTTCTACTCCACTACATCTAGCATGCAAATATTGTACTTTTACTCCTACATTTATTTGAAAACTTTAGTACTAGTTACTTTGTAGATTTTGATTATTATTACAAAACGACACGTGTTTCTAGTTCAAATTTGCTTCCAAGACAAACAATAGAAAAGTAAGACCCACATCTTACTTTGTATCTGTGTGACGTATGTGGGCACCTCTTTAGGAGACGTGAAATAGGTTGTAAGTCTATTATTCCAATGGGAGAAGTTAACGTGAACACAGCTTCTGGGTGATTATTTAGTCACCAAACTGAATATTGGACCCATTCACAATGTGAATCAAAGGAGGGTGCACACATCCACATACCGGTAACCATTTAAAGGCATGTGCTGAACTTCAAACGATAAACATCAAAGGAATATAAAAGTTTGCACACTGTACAGTAGCTCCCTTTTGAAGACTTTATGTTGGTACCGCCTGAGTGGGCTGAGCGATGTTTCGAGCCCACTACTCTTCTTCAGACTGTAGTACGTTCACCTGGGATGGTGTATCTTCCTAAAATAATTAAAAAAATAATTTCTGAGCCGGTCAAGCAAAGCTAATGGATTGTCACCTCTTCTGGAAATGTGCGACGAATTTTGTGTGTGTGTGTGTGTGTGTGTGTTTGTGTGTGTGTGTGTAGAATCTAATGTTTCTAGGAGACTTCAACGCTGGCTGTGCTCACATGACTCGCCCCGACAAGAAGAAAATCAGGTTGTTCAGTGAGAAGGGTTTCTATTGGCTGATTGGAGACAAGGTGGACACCACCGTGACTGACATGACCTGTCCCTACGACAGGTAAACACTCACTCAATATTCACCAGTAAGACGCCCTGAGGGCGAGAAGCGAGGTCACGCTGAAACAACAGAGCTTCTTAATACGGCACAGTTGAGAAGCAGGAGTTAAACTATTAATCTGGTGTCAGTTATGGTTGCTGCCAGTCATGGCACGTCATGCCTCGTCACGAGGCGTGATGTCACGAGGCGTGATGTCACGAAGCGTGACTCACGACATTCCCATATATGGGCTTAATATTGATGACATCAGGGATCTCCATATATAACAGTGATTGTAGGCTTGGATATGTACTATCCATGGATATGTGACGCCACGCCTCATGCACATAAGCTAGTACATATTTAAACATGTGCAGATGTTGGACTGTACATCTAAGGTGTGTGTGTGGTGTGTGTGTGTGTGTGTGTGTGTGTGTGTGTGTGTGTGTGGTGTGTGGTGTGTGGTGTGTGGTGTGTGTGTGTGTGTAGGATCGTGGTTCATGGGGATGTCTTTCTGAAGCACATTAAGCCATACTCTGCTAAGGTGTTTAACTTCGCCAAGGAATTCAGACTTTCCAAAGATAGGGTAGGTCTCTTCTGTATTTCTTCTCAATTATCTCACTTTCTTCTCACTTGGTCCAGTAACATTTCCTGTTAAGATAAGATAAACCTTTATGGTGGACATTCAGATGTCAAAAGCAACAATACAAATAAAAACGACATATTTGCAGTGGGTCCCCCAGGGCTTTATGCTAGGTCCGCTCAAAAAAGAAAAAGTCTTAAAATAGCAGACATACAAGCTCACAACTGCTCTCTCAGAAGCATGCACGGATTGCACACTGTTGTGGATTAAATGTGTTCTGGAGGGAGCATGTAGTATATAAACGATCTGCAAGAATATATTAATTCCAAGATAAGTCGCTCTATCTGACCCCACTCATATACAGCAAATAAATAAACAATAATTTGTCGCATATAATAGCCCAGAATAGGGAAAATTGTAACTGGCATGTAGTATGCAGTACTTCTACTTTGTCACAAGATGGGGCACTTTCCTAATATTTTGGTGTGGTCTCATTAGAACTGCATGTCCAAACTGAAACATACTTTTTGTATGTACTTCAAAAGTACAGTATGTTGAAAAGTACAATACTGATTAGTATTCAGGATTTAGTATGTGACCCAACCTGTCTGTCTGTCTGCCTAACTTGGTGTTGTATTGCTTCACTGTGTAGCTGTCTTAACTCAGTGTTCCACTGTTTCTGTCTGTCAGGTGCTGAAGGTGAGCGACCATTTCCCTGTAGAAGTGATGCTCAAAGCTTCTGGCCTCCTGCTCCAGGCCACGCCCCTCCACCTCCTCCTCAGCTTGTCTGTGATCCTCTGGTACTGCATTACAGATCACAGAGCCGTATAGAGCCCTTTTGTCCCTCAACACCAAATCCCTGTGCTGAAAATAGCCAAATCTTTGAGCGTGTAGATCTGTAATTTTCACCAAATGTTTGCCCCGGGATGGGGGCACGAGGCTTCATGTGGTTAAATTGTATTTTCTTATTATCCTTTTAAGTGAGCACAAGCAATTAAGTTTCTTGCATTCAGTTAATTCAGTTTATTGAAGCACTTCACCACCCTTCCCCCTAAGTGTAACCAAACTACATCAAATGAATCATAACCATAAGCTCTACGTCTCTCATTTAGCTCAAACCTTTTCTTGGTCCGGAATTATTTTTGAAAGCACTCTGACTCTGTTAATAATCATAATCATCATGAAATGGAACAGAATAAAAACAGCACAGCAGATCAGAGCAACTGCAACTATAAAATCCTGTGGAATCTGGAATTCAACTGATGGTTTGTTGAGTGAGTTGTAGGCAGATGAATAATACAGGAATATTTTGTTAATATTTAGAAAACTGGGTCCTGGATTAATTGTCAACCTATTTCCCAATGTGAAACATGTTGAGCCAGTTAGTATGACTACAGTGTTGGTCTGGCTTGTTACTTTACTGGTTTCCTTCACTTAATCCCTATTTATTTAGTACCCTAGAGTCCCTCGGGGCTCTATACTAGGTCTGCTCCTTTTTGCTTCTTTACCGAAGATGGCAGATCGAGACGTCGCAACTACACAAATGTTTTGTTTTTCTTCCTTTTTTTATTGCATGCTGTTTTTTTCAGTTAATCGATTAGGAATGTACAGATCTAACTTGTATTTTTTTCGTAAATGAATGCCCTATTTGATCATATTACAGTACCAAAAGCAGCAAATCCACAAGCTCAAAGCGTGGCACGAAGCGACGCGTTTTGAGCTTGTAGATCTGCTACCTTTGCTATTTTTTTTATTTGAATCTTGAAAAGTAACGGTTTTGGATATATGGGGTTTCCCCCCGACAGAGACTATATCTTCATCAGGGCGCAGATTTCAGAATTTAAAAATGCAGACTGATCCTGAATGGCAGGTTGTCAGTTGAGTGCCTGAGCTAAGGAGAGCATGCAGGGGATGAATGTTAAGTGCCAAAAACACAACCCCAAACTGTCCACATGTTCTTTATGGAAAAGGGGAATCTAGTCACAACGTGTCATGACGTGCTGTGAGCTTGTAGACGTGCTACTTTTGACAAATGTTTTTTAACCAGAATAGGGAGGAGGATACAATTCATGTGCAGTTCATTCATGTGCAAAAGGATCCACGATAATGGGGTTCATGTGGTTAAAAATAGACCCAATTGCTAATAACTAAGGGTTCATGTGGTTGAAAATGGACCCATCTTTTACCGTCACAGCCTGGACTGTGTTCTGTTAATGTGATGTGCTGCTGTTGTATCAAAGTAGGACACCAGTTAATTAACAGAATATAATGTAATAATAATAGGACGTAATTATAACGCATATTAGGGCTGAACTTAATAACAATATTCTATGACTACTTTTTAGTTTATTTTTTTTAAATATTTTTTGTTTTTATTACAATTTTTGAACATTTAAAAAGTATGTTATTGTCTCAAAATATTGATATTGATGTATGTATTTGATCAAAAGATCTTGTGATTTGATGTTGTCCATACACTACAGCCCAGGCCTATCACATGTTGGACTATTCTCAGGGACAGACACATTGCACAGTGTGAGGTTTTCTTGGGTTCTAGTTGTATTTTTTAAATATATATAATAAGCTACAATGGATACATGTGGCCTTCAGTTTCAATATTCAGCTTCATTGTCAATCAGTTCTCAAATGTAATTTAAACTATTTTGCTTCATTTTTTTACGAGTTTGGTAATTTGGTGGATTATTTTCAGCACTAAATGTAAACCAACTACAACCATCTGAACGCACTGCCACTGCTTCATATTTTCAGAAACAGACTTGTATTATCTGTACACAACTGTAGGGCCTATATTTGAGATGCCACATTAAATTAATGTTCAAGATTATTTTTGTCTTTATAATTATAATATATATATTTCTGGGATTTTTCAACAGAATATTTTTTAGATGTAACTTGTTTGTTACATTTGTGTTTGTCATGATTTTATTATTCAATAAAACACTTGTCTATTGGATTTTTCTATTTGTATTTTAGAATAATAATTTAGAATGTGTAATGTTTAGCCTACAGAATAATTTTTGCCCAATCATGTCGGATATTTTAATCTTTAGAATATTGCCTCCGTAATTTCCTCATACTGATTGATCCAGAATTCCACGACAAGATTAGACACTGATCTGTATCTGTAGTTCAGTAGTTGAGTAGGCTAGTAGTTGAGAACGTTGAGAACCTGGCAACTTCATTTGTTTGTTTTGTTGGTTAGTACCGCTAGTCAACGCATGGCGGGGCGCAAGTAACCACAGTAGCTTGTTCCCCGCAGCAGTAGAACACTTTGTACCACCGAAGGAGAGCAGTGCAGTTCAGTTCCTCCTCACAGCTTTAAGTAAACGTGGCCTTAAAAAACAACAGAAGAGAACAACACCGGTGTAGTTAGTTGCTCAACCTATTAAACCCCCCAAAAACCTACTAACCTACACCGATCGGAACGAACCGAACCCCGGCATCATCATCATCATGGCGGAGGTGGACCCAGGCTCGGCAGCGGTGGTGGTGAACGCCACCAACGGCACCGAGGCGGTGGTGAACGGCACGGCGGCCAGGTTCGTGGCCAGCGCCGAGGGCACGGCGCTGGCGTACGGCAGCCTGGTCGTCATGGCCCTGCTCCCCATCTTCTTCGGGGCGCTGCGGTCCGTCACCTGCTCCAAGTCCAAGGTACGAAACCCAAACCCCGGGGCCGGGCCGAACCAGAACCCCTGAATCTCGAACCACATCCCTCCCCGAATCCTAGCCCCTTTCGGACCCGCTTATACTAAGGTATACTACAGGTTACCACCACCCGAATCAGAACCATAGATATCAGAACCACGAATCCCGGAACTTGACAAAGCAATTAAGAAAAGAAAAAGAAGACTGGGCACCTCGGTGTTGACTTGGCTATGTTTTGCCCTAAATGTTAAAAAATAAAATATTTGGGAAATGTTTTGGTTGATTGTAATGATTAGAGCATGCTTAAACATTCGACAATTATGGTCTAATATTTCTACAATTACTTCAAATTGCTTTGGGGCATAAACAAGAAGTTGAATGATATTAAGTCTGATGATGTACCGTGCATGTTCTCACATCATGCAATACTTCATATTATTTAAAAGACATTTTTTTAAATATGGGCAAAATGGCCTGTTTTATGTCGAGGTGACCGTGTCCAGATGTTCCTGGCGGTGCTGCAGGTGCCCATGCTATTCTGTATCCCAAATAACTGACAAAGGCATTAAGTTAGACATCATTTGGGCCGAAAAATATGAGATGTAGGAAGGATACAACCTCACAGGCGTTGCGAAGCTGTTGCAGATACAACTGAAACCCGCTGCTACATGCTATTTTCGGCGCATGCGACACCGGCGTACGTCGTTGTATAAATGCACGAGGCTTGCATTTGGTTTTTAATAAACGTCGTGGGGTAATATATAAATACACTTTTCTAAATGTATCAAACACGCTTACATATGAAGGGTTTACGTTGGTATTTCCTGGTTAACTTGTTTTATTAATTGAGGGTAAAATATTGTCTTAAATGTCGTTTTGTTTAGGGATATCTATATCATGTTAAAAAGGCATGAATATAAGTTTTCCTGGAGTAAACCGAGATGTTGAATTGATTAAAGTTGTCATGGATATATGTTATACAATGGAGTAGACAGCTGTCACACTGTGATGTCTAATAACACAACAGTACAACTGTTATACACTCACAGGTAAACTGTAATTTTGACATTATTTATTACAAAATTACAGAACAGTACAGCTGTTGGAGGTTGTAAACGACAATGATTGATAAAACAAGGTGTTATTTCTTTGTTCAAATTGAATAAGTAATACAGCAGAGTGCAGACCTATGATGCATTGCTGTAGACAGTGTTTGTTCAGTAACAGGGGTCTCCTGTCTCTCCAGCTCTTTAGCAAACACACACATATATTGTTTCACTTAGTGATTCCAGTTTTATCCAATCAGGAGAGAAACAAGCTCATACAGGTCAGGACACAGGATCATCAATTGAAATAGGCTCTGGGCTTAACGGTAGTTAAAATCTACATGATAGCATTGTTTGATTGGCTCTGCATCAGAGTTGAACCGGAAACACAATATGGGTTTTTCTTCTTTTCTTTCTTTTCTGGGTTCAAATCTGCTGCAGAGACACTGAAAACAAAGCTATTGTACAAATGAACCCAAACGGGACATCTTGGGGATGCCACCTTTGGGAGACCTGGTCCTACAGTTATGCACAGTCTATTGGAATTGATGAAACAAACAAACACGCTGATATATCAATTATCGTCGTGGGATTCTCTCCTGGTTGATTCAAATTGGGTATCCTCATGACCTGAAAATGTATCGTGGTGTTTATTAAAGAGCTGGGGAGATCAGATGGGGAGACCCTCCTGTTACTGAACAAACATTAACAGTACAGCTGTTCTGCTCTCACAACAGTAATGTAATGTTAACATAAGATTAGATATCCTCACATCAGAGAGCCCACTGTGTGACCATGTGGTTTACGGTAGGTCGACTAAGAGCATTCATTCTCAAACCCCCAGTTTGATATGCACTGGGCGGGCCACAAACTGACTGTCACCCACCCAATTTCAGACCATCTTCATCTATAGGATCCCAATCTACCCCTACTAAAAAAAGAATGAACTCTGAGAGTACTAGTGTTTAAAATAACTTTTAAAAGAAGGCTGATGCACACAGGTGCATAGTACAACCAGAAAGGTCCAAATGTTCAGAAAGGGATCTTTGATATCAAATATCAAAGACAGTGTTCCTGCGGTGCACAGGGAACACTGTATGGCACTTGCAAAAAGAAAACCGTCCATATTAAGTCAATGTTTCTGTCGTTAGATCTTAGGTGCTCTGCGGGACCTCTTTCCATTCTTTGATATTTGATAATCGAAGATCCCTATTTCCTTTATGAACTCTGAGAGATGCACCTGTAAGGGTCCATTTGGTTCCACTCTCGAGTTACACACCCATACAGATACTTTGTACTGTTGTGGAATTCTGGATCAATCAGCAATTGATGAGGCAGTAGGAGTCAGAGACGATATTCTAGGTGGTGATGGTTATGCTTTAATGCATTATGCACAAGATATCATGGGGAGAAGTACAATATCACTCAGGTCGGTGGTATGGTAGTTCTGCCAAGAGGCACAGGGATCAGACCCGGTTATACTAGCTGCTACAATTTACAATTTAGGCATTTAGCAGACGCTCTTAATCCAGAGCGATTTACATTAACAAGAACAAGAACAAAAAGCATGGGAATACATCACATATGTAAAATTCATTTATCGCGAAACATGCGTAAGCTAAGAACGTAACTAGAACATATCTATATAATGACACTATACATATAAACTATAACAAGAACATATCTATATAATGACACTATACATATAAACTATACATATATGCTATACTATGCTGTACATATATACTATGAAGTGCTATGACTACATACAATGCACTTATTGTGCTGTCTACATGACATGCTATAAGTCTGTTTCAAATGCTATATAAGTCTAAGAAGTGCTGTCTAAGGGGGTAGGGTAAGTGCTATGGGCCATGATGGAGTCTGAAAAGGTGGGTTTTCAGACTACGGCGGACAAGCTTAACCATAACACTATAGGCTGTACCAAAACGATAGCTATCAGGCCTAGTGGAGACGTCTAAGGCTGTTGCAAGCTTCCAAATAATAATAAAGTACAATAAGTGACGTAAAATATAAAGGTTAGATATAAACAACCATAATAACAATATAGTAATGAACAATTATTCTGCAGTACCCCTGGTGGTTCCCCGGAGGTCTGCATGTTGAGAAACGGTGACGTAGACTTAACAAAGCACTGTATTGCCCATGTGCTTTAGGCAGATTAAGATTGTACACGGTGTGACTGTGTGGTTTGGGTACACATACGCAGCAGTGTGCCGATCATGTGGTTTAGGTAGTAGAGAGTGAGAGAGTGCATCATTTCCTCATGATGAGAGTGATCTGATTGGACAGCACCGAATGATGACGCAGGCAGGGGGTTTTTAAACTTGTGGGCTTTTGGTTTCAAACTACAGCAGGCAGTACCCTGCATGCTCATTTAGTGGGAGACAGTGGAGTGCTCTATTTATTTGTACCACTTCTATCGTCATCCCTCTACCTCCCCAACACCCCTAAGAACCTATAAAAATGAAATCACACAGCTCGCAATTTATCTCCATATTTCACTTATACTTTTTTTTCCTTCTAAATGAATGCCCTACTTTGTTGTACAAGGGTGTTACGCAACAGTATCGAAACTAGCCTATGTACAAGATCATAACACGTCACAATGTAAAACTATTTGAGCTATTTTCTAAATATTAAGTGAAAATTAAAGTTGTGAAGTGTGTGAGTTTTACAATATTGAACTAATTAAGTATTAGTAAGAGCTTGTGACTAAATAACTACGTTGGATCAGAAGTTTTTTTTTTTTTTTAATATCCTGAAAAGTAATCGTTTTGGAGTTGTACAGTAAAAGGTTTCCACCCGACAGATGAGAGACAAAATATAATATTCAACTTAACTTGATGTTTTAGATGACATTGGCCAATGCCAAGCTGCTTGTCCTCTGCAAACAGACTCTCATTTAACTGTACAATGACAGCAAGAGGTGGCACAGTAAGCTTCTTTCATACGTGTCACATAACTGCCTCATTATGTCCCCTCTGCCAGATTTGATCTCATGAATATGTCATAAACAGGGCGAGTTTTTGCAGAACACTTAACGACTCACGACAATGTTCCACTAAGGGCTGATGTGATGGACAGACACTGTAGCTTTCCATTCATTTGTAGTGATAATAAGTAGGCTAATAGTATAGTACGCTAACTAGGCTATAATAAGTAAGTTGACAATTCATTGTCCCACAAATAATTGCGATAACCAATGTGTGTTTTTTGCATTGAATTTGTATTTCTGTTTGCCTTTTAGGCTTCGTAATCACACATTGCACAGGGCAGATATGACAAATAACTTAAATATACAAAGAAATCAGTGACATTTTTTTAATATTTTTTCTTTCTAAAATAGCGGAAATAATTGATCTTGTAGATGTGCTATTTTTTGAAAAATGTTTGAAGATTTCTCAACATGGAAATGGTTGACGATTATGCAAAAATAATAGCGATTATCTCAAATATTTGCGATTATGTTATAATTATGACAGGCCTAATAATAAAGTGCCACAGCAGAGCAGATGATGCCTTGGACAAGTCAGCAGTTATTTTCACGTTCGTTCACTCTGAGCAAACATGTTTGGTGTGTTTCCACTTGCCAGCAGCATATCCGATGGCTACTGGACAATGCTAGCAGGCAGCGCAGCAGGCACTCTGCTTTCGTCTTCAATGGCCGTTCATAGACTTCATACCAGCCAAGCACTAGAACTATAACTATGAATATAATTTAAGATAAAGTTGTTGTTTTTTCCCAAAATATATTTATTGAGTTTTACATGTTTTACAAAGACACAAACAGCTTGGTGTAAAACACAACAAATGGTCTACCGACCATGAATAAAAATATATAAATAAAAAAGATAGAAATATACTGTATGCGTATCTGTGCACATACATAACAATGATGAAATGAAGAAAAGACATGCGCATTATAATTACTGTTTGTGACGGAGAAAAGAGCAAGAAATGGGAGGTATAATTACAGTAGATGTACAGTATAGAAGTTGAAATACACAATTAGTCAAGAAGAAAAACTCAAGTGAATGGATCTGTCACTATGTCATCCAATTGGAATTAGAACATTTTGTGAGTGGTGCTAATTGTCTCCACCAGGCCGAAGGCATGTGGAGAGAGTATGTTTTGCACTCCGTCCGTGTGTGTGTGTGTGTCCTTCCGTCCGTCTGTTACCAGCTAATCTCCGGCACAGTTAACCCGGTCGATGCCAAACTTTGCACACACACTCCCTGGATGCCAACGATGAACCTCTGCCCCACATTTTCCAGAACGGCCTGTTATAGCGCCACCATGAGGCAGCTTTTCACATGTTTTACCTAAAACTGCACCGATCTGCGTGAAACGTTGCATGCACACTCCCTAGAGGCCAAGGACAAACCTTTGACCTGCATTTTCCGCATCTGCCTTTTATAGCGCCACCAGGAAGCCGACTTTTGTAAAACACATTTTTTGATATTACTCCTCCAGATTCTGTCCAAAAATCTCACAAATCGTTACACATTATCTCTATGGTCATGTGCGCAAGTCGGATCTGTCCGATATTTCATATTCCATCCTAATTGGCTATAATTTTTGCAATTACAAAAAAAGCCTGAATAGTGGCACTATTTTACTTTTTATGTATTTTCGAAAATCAACACCCTACTTGATCATACCACAGCGTCTCACCAAACCTGTTTTGAATTTGAATCTTAAAGTACGTTTTGGACAGTCCCATACATAATATGACGCACACAAATGGTGTTGTACACACATGACATTTCATGAATCAGATGTTGGTCTTTACTTTAAAAGTAGGGTTACACTAAAATATAGATGATATTTAAGAAGTGTCCTTATGGGGAGTGAGGAAGAGAAGAGGTCAGTGATGGAGGGGGGGGTTATAGGTCCGAATAGGTAGAGTTTTCAGAGATTGTCGTAAACATGGGGAGTGAGTCTGCTTGCTGTCCTGACGGGTTATTCCCCAGCTTAGGAGAGAGAAGCGTCTAGGATGAAGTTTTGACCAGGGTGTGGTAGGGAAGGGAGAGACAGACTTCTTGTTCTGCATATCCATTCTCAACTCATCTTGGTAGCAAACAGACAGGATCAATTACAATAAAAAAAACTTACATTTTATTTACTAAGATAATGAGGTGAATGAAACCACTCCTGCCCTGATGTTTACACATGCAGTCCTTCTGTTCCACTTTCCTACCTGTCCTGATCCCTCTCTTTTTCTCTCTCTTTGTCTGTCTGTCCTTCCATTGATCTATCTGTAGGCCTTGGGAGATGGTTTGGATTCTAAGTACAGAGTGAGTATTAGAGCAAGCACTTACTAAAATCACAGCTGGTTTATTAACCAGCCCACATCTACAATGATTAACACTGAACAGAACATAAAAATGTTATTTTAAAAGTGTCTTGGGTGTCTTATACCTGTAATGTTCACAAGTCTGATTACAGTGAAGAAAACATGTAGAGCTACGTTGTTGAATTGTATCAATAGACCCCAATCACAAATATATCAAAATGGCAGTATTGACTTGTGAGTGAATATCTGCTGCCTGAGCCTTGAAGCCTTAAAGCAGGTACACTATTTCAGCCAGGTTGCTAAACACACCTGTGCAGTAGCTGTCTGTGTTCTTGTGTCACAGTCATACTGCAAAAAAAGGGAAGAAATCGTAACACTTCTTTATTTCACCTTTATTTTACCAAGACTAGTCCCATTGAGATTCAGAATCTTTTTTTTTACAAGGCAGTGCTGCCAGTGCACCAGCATAAAATGCTTAACATGAAATAAACTTCAAACAACAACATAAAAACCCACACTTAAAAACGTAAACCAAAAACAGTACAAGGTGATTTAAGTGCCATACAGTATCAAGAATGGAGCACCATGTTAATCAGCTGCTTGTCTTTTGCAGACACTTCAGCTTCTGCAGTGCTCAGACAGACATCCACTTTTAGTGGTGCATGTGCGCATAAGCCTCTCGAGTGCGTCTGCCTAAACTAGCTTGAGGCTGCGACGCATCATAATGTCTGGTTGTGCTTTATAGATAGATAGGTAATGTATGGTTTAGGTGGAGTGGTGGTTAATGGTCATTCAGTGTTTCATAGCTATCATTGTCGTGTGCAGCTACTATTAGAGAAACAGTCGTTTGAAGAACGGGTGGCAATTCTTTCACACCTTTCTCTACTTAAAGGAGCATTCAGTGATTTGGAAAAAAACCCGGTCCACCCGGTAACAAGATGTGCACATGCACACGCTCTACAGTGGGGGAAGTACAACAGACCAACAGCACGTGCACCAATGCCCGCCCCACTCGATCATGATTGGAGGAAGGCCCCTCTAATCCTGATTGGATGAAGGCTTTGCCACCCAAAGCCCAAACCAAAACTAGGGTTTTTTGACCCCAGGGGCTCACTGGGGACAGGGAGGAACTCCTTATATGGTCAGCACACTTTATAGTAGGGAGGATTATCCAAAAAATAAGAAAAAATAAGTGATATTTGAATTAAGTGAAATCACTGAATATACCTTTAATACTATTATTACTACTTTCCTTTCCTCTCGCATGTTTCTCTCCATCCCTATCCTCCCTTCACCTGTCCTCGCCTTTCTCATCACCACCTCTCCCCTTTCTTTTCATCTATTCTCCTCTCCTCTCCTGTAGTGACCTAGTTCTCCTCCCAGAGGACTTGATGGTGGATGTTAGTAGAGTTTGAAGGTTGAACAACAGGGTGGTTTTAACCCATTTAGTTATACCTTTCAATGCGGGAGCTACCTCTGGGTCTCTCATTAGTTGTTGATATAGGCCTACATGTAGCAAAATAATAATTCAATAAAAAAGAAAATAATAAGGTTTTCAGAAAACTTAGGTTAGGTTTTAGAAGGCGTTTCTAGAATCGGCCTCGGGTCTAAATGTGTTAAACCCCATTATACTTAACTTGACTTGGTGGTCCCCCAGGGCTTAGTGATTGGCCCACTCCTTTCCCTTCTGCACCAAACCTCTTTGCCAGGAATAGCTGAATATGGATGCTAGGGGGTTAACCACTTGAAACCCACCATCCAGATTCTGCGGGGTCGGGGGAACATTAGCCAATCAGTGGTCTTGAGGGGGTTCCGGGTGGTCCCCAGCTAAATGATAGAGTTGGTAACCATTAACCAAATAGACCCTTAAATCTCTCTCTACTCTCTCTCTTTCTCTATAGAATGCATCAGACATGCCAGAGACTATAACCAGTAGAGATGCAGCCAGGTTTCCTATCATAGCCAGCTGCACTCTGTTTGGCCTCTATCTGTTCTTCAAGGTAAGTGCCACGTACTTATGCGCACACGCACAAGCACACGCACACACACACACACACACACACACACACTTTTAAAAAAAAAATTCATGTCCACATAAAAAGAAAATACATGGACACAAATGGTGCTGTTAACCGTCATGTCATGATTAATACATTTTGCGCCATGCGCTGATTACACATGACGAGCAGGCTCGTCATAAGGCGTTTAATATCGCTGTAACATTGCCTGGCTGCAAAACTTTCTCAATAGCCATTAGCCTCTGTTTTAGGCCGCGTCCTTGAAGGCTTTTTTCTCGGAAACTAAAGCGCTGTCCGTGATGTTGAACAGATCGGCAAGGTCTTTTCTGATTTATCCGTTGAGCGTGATAGAAACATTGGTGCTGTCTAGCTCCGTAGCATTAACCCTAATAATTTAGCATTCAAGATGGAAGCCAAAACCAGACACAAGTTATTGTGGAATAGCCTGAAATCACCCGGTACCCAAGCGCCATACCTGCTTCGTCCAGCAGGAGGCACCCATTGTATTAAAAAACAAACATTGATCATAATCGTTTACACTGGCAGGGGTGTCAAACTGGCGATCCGTGGGCCGCATGCGGCCCAGGTAGAGGTCCAATGCGGCCCTCGAAATGATTTTCAAAAAGGAAACAACGCTGCTACTCCTCCTCCCCCACCTGCCCCACAATGGCCCTGCTGTAGACGGCTTTGTCTCTGCCCAGGTGTGGAATGTTGTCACTGATGGGCTCTAACTACTATAGTTGAGTTGTGGTGGATACTCTCCTCACACTCTGATGCAGCAGGACATGGAGAGGCTAATCATAGTTGTTACAGCTCAGTAGAGTTTCATTTCAGTTACCAAGTGTAGTGAGGAATATAGTCTACTTACACACGATGATAAAATAATAATTGCATTTTTAACTAGTCTATTATCGAATGGTTTATTGGGTCTTTTTTCCAACTCTCATACCAAATGTCTTGTAGCCTACAACTGTAATACAAATAAAGTCAATTCATTTCAATAAACAGTCTAGAAAACAAAGCCGAGTGACAACTGTGTAAGTCAACGCACGTGAGCTGCAACTGGTCATCAAGTCACCTTGCGCGCATTGTGGCCCTCGCCCCAAAATGAGTTTGACACCCCTGGTTACAGATACACACCTACCCCCCAGCAGGGATATAAGTAATAAGGTTCAATGTTGCACTTTATTGTTACATCTTGTGTACAGGTACATAAGAGTAAAACTTATTTTAGTTTTGGCTTCCTTACAGACAATGCAGCAGCATAGATGGCATAACATTCAAAAACAACAAAACCACAGCAAACAAGAATTAAGAGTGCAAGAAAGAGCAATCAAAGTGTAAAAATAATAGTAACATATATGTAATAATAATAATAAAGCTTTATTTGTATAGCACCTTTTTAAGAACCAGTCACAAAGTGCTTTAACAGAGAAACATATATAAAGACATAGCAAGGAGGCAGACTATAGAATAAAATACATTGTCAATAATGCACAAAATCACAACAGAAGAAATCAATAAAAATATAAATAATAATAATAATAATAAATACAAATCACAAGGGTAGGGGGTCGAATGCAGCTTTGTAGAAATGAGTCTTAAGGAGTGATTTGAAACGGGGCACAGACTCTGCAAGCCTGATCTCTAGGGGCAGGGCATTCCAGAGAGACGGTGCACAGATAGCGAATGCCCGGGCGCCTACAGTTTTTTTGCAGCCTGATTTGATAGATATGTGCATGTTTTCCCTGTAGTAGCAAAGTTAGGTAAACCTAAGCTTATGTTCCATATATACAACACAATTTAGTTTAAGAAGTCTTTCTTTCACCCGGAAAATAAATTGTGTAATCGCGATCATCCGTTCTCTAGTTATGGGAGGTTGAATAAAGCGTGTTTTGACCAAAAACGCAATCTTCGAAAAGAATCCGAGATCAAGCATTTTTTTTAATTTTTAATTTACAAAATTACATCACTTCCGGTTCATTTCCGGTTGCATCGGTCGACTAGCAACCTATGTTGTACATAGGGAACATATATTTGCATATTATAACCACATCAGGGGTATATGTTATGTAATGTTAACCTCATAGACACATACAAATCAGAAAAAGTACAAAAACGATGGCACATTTCATGAACTTTGTTATGAAAGCTTCCTCTAAACAATAATCAATGGTGCAGGCCACTTGAAATAGAAAAACTGACATCTGGTGTTAGTTGTAAAATAATAAAATGAAAAAATGTAAAAATGCACATAAAGTGCACAAAGACCCGCACACCGTCGGCACTTGCAATAAGAACTTTATTGGCAACGTTTTGGTCAAAGACCTTCTTCAGGCATGGGTTATTTTACGGTGACGTGTGACTTTACATACACGGTATGTAAAGTATTTTATAGGAATAGCAGCCATTCAGAATGTGTGACATGGTTTCTGTAACACGTCCTGTGGTGTGATGCAAGCAATGAGTGGAAGGGAACCCGATAGAAAAGGTTGAGTCTGGTGGGAAAGGATTTGTAATCCAGCTTTTACTGTACATGTGATAATATCCTCATTGAGAGCAGAGTGTTCCTGAGAATTGAATTTCACACACACACACACACACACACACACACACACACCGTAGGTTATGTGTGTTAATGTGTTATAATTTTTGTTCAGGTCTTTTCTCAGGAATACATCAACATGCTGCTGTCTATCTACTTCTTTGTTCTGGGAATCCTCGCTCTGTCTCACACCATGAGGTAACATGCGCGCACACACACACACACACACACTAATTGGTGGTTATAGCTCAGTAGCTAGAGCGGCCGTCTGTGTGTGGGTTCAATCCCTGGCTCTTCCTGGCTTTGTGTCACTGTTGAGTAACACACTGGACAACTAATGCCTGGTATGATGCAACTCACTCAGGTGTACCTCGTCATGAGCCTCAAGGCCTGGCTGTCAGTGTACTTGCTTTGTACCATGGGGCAGTATGGTTTGCAAAAAATCTGTTTATACGGATCCCCATTAGCTGACGTCTTATTGTCAGCTACAGCTAGACCAGCTGATCCTGTGTATATTATTGTACACCATAGCAAATATTACAAGCACAGTGTATCACAATACAAAAGATTACTCAAAAACACACAATAAAAAATGTTTTTCCTGTTTTCTTTTTCTTTTTTACAAAAGTCAAAAAGACTTTTGTAGTGTACGGTATATAAAGTCTTTAAGTTGTTAGCTTGTAGAGCTGTTTTGCAAAATTGTGACGCGTTTTGCGTAGCGTAGGTTGGGCCTAAATAATGGAGTTTTATATTAACTATACAATATGTAAATTCATTGAAGGCAAGGATATAAGCATAGATCAGCGGTCCCCAAACTGTTTTGTCTGTGCACCCCATAGAGTATATAATATATAATAGAGACTGAACTAGCGCGAAGCTCCGCCCCCCCAGCTATTCATGTCAGTGGAAGTTGCTCAGTGGCGTTTTGAAGCACCCGGAAGACTGCCGGAAGTCCCTCCCAGGACCTCAACTTTGAGGTCCTGAGTGACGTAGGGCAACCGAGCGCTCAACGTTAAAGCCCAGCTGCACGGGGTTTCCCGGTCATGAATCCACGGGTCCGCCTGTAGTCCCTCGTCCTACCACTAGGACCTAGAGCTTCAACGTTGGAAAGCCTGCCTGCCCCCTTGGTGCACCCCCTGTTACCTCCTGACCTAGCTGACGCACCCCCAACGCTCAGTCTTGTTGTATTTGACCGAAAATAATATCTTTTTTAATGATTATGGCAAAAATCACAATGTCACTGCACTGAGAGACATGCAGCTACCCGTATACTCCCACAGGTGCTCTATACATCTCCTTACAACAGTGTTTTACCAAAGTTTGGCGTTTGTGTTAAATAAAACTATAAAACCGCCATTACCCTTTTCATGTCACGCACCACAGTTTGGGAACCCCTGGCCTAGATCATAATGATGAATATTATGTGGCAGGTTTAGAGCCAAGTGGAGTGCTTGTGAACTGGGTAATGGACACCACGGCATATGGGCATTCTAGTTATAGGAGTAGGATGTGAATGGTACACCTTGCATGGTTGCCTCCACCATCAGCGTGAATGTACAGGTCATTTTCCACTTATGGCGTATGGTGTATATATGAATGTCTTTCTTTCCATCTTTCCTCTCTCTCTGCTCCAGTCCTCTGATGACCAGAATCTTCCCAGCCAATCTGCCCAACAAACAGTATCAGCTGTTATTCACACAGGGCAGTGGAGAGGCCAAGGAAGGTAACACCTCTACAACACTCTCAACCGTTTTAAATTCAAGGAGCCCCCAGTCAGATTTGCATTAGGCCACTGACCCCCATTTGTTTTTTAAATCTGTGGGACTCCAGTTATAATTAATTGAACTGACTGTGCAAATGGAACCAAATGGACCCGTATGGGCAGTGGTGTAATGGTGATTTTTTTTCTCAGTACCACGGCACACCAAGCGCACACGTGCGTGCGTGCACTTGACGTGTGTGCATGCACATTGTGCACAGAACAGCTGATAAGCCTATATTGTTTATAGTGTTTGAGAGTTTCAGACACGCAAAAGTAGACTTAAAATAATCAGATAAACTTCTTTACTGTGCTGCAGTAGCGAAACTAAAATACATTCTTTGTATGAATCTCTTCTTTGATGGTGGAGGAGGCAGGGGGGGAGGGGGGGGCAACGCCAGTAAACCTAGACCGTCTTCTCTTAAAGCTAGTGGAAGCGTTCTAGTGTTCATGCGGGTGCAGTCGTGCACTGTTCTGTTCCGTACCTGCGCGTGCACGTCACAATTATTTTGATACCACGGCGTGGTACTGCGTTCTATCATGACCATGACTGACACCACTGCGTATGGGCGGTCAGTGTTGTCCAGTCTCTGTAACTCAAGAGACTTTACAAATGGAACCATATGGACCCGTCCCATGTATCAGCTTTTTTGACAGCATCGGTAGGCCATAACGTTTTCAAACATTTAAAAAAGTAACACTTGTATAAGCAGTCTTGTCTGTTTTTCTTGTCCTGTCTGTCTGTCTGTCTGTCTGTCTGTCTGTCTGTCTGTCTGTCTGTCTGTCTGTCTGTCTGTCTGTCTGTCTGTCTGTCTGTCTGTCTGTCTGTCTGTCTGTCTGTCTGTCTGTCTGTCTGTCTGTCTGTCTGTCTGTCTGTCTGTCTGTCTGTCTGTCTGTCTGTCTGTCTGTCTGTCTGTCTGTCTGTCTGTCTGTCTGTCTGTCCGTCCGTCCGTCCGTCCAGATGTTGTCAACTATGAGTTTGACACCAAGGACCTGATCTGTCTCATCATCAGCAGTGTGGTTGGAGTCTGGTACCTCCTCAAGAAGGTACTGGTCAATATACAGCAGTGGTTCTCAATTCATGGGCCCCCGAATAATTGGCAAAACACTAAGATCTTAACCCATTAAGACCTGAGGCCAATTCTACAAATGTCTTCTAAATCCAGACAGTTTTCTGAAAAATGTATGTTGCTTTATCAGTCAGTGGTTCTCAAACCTTTTCATGTCAAGGACCCCCATTTGGCCACGGACCCCATCTCAAAATATTTTGTTCCAGGGATCCCTCAGAAGCAAAGATTTGAGTTAAGAAAGAAAAATAATTAATGTATTCACAAAGATTTGCAAAAAACAAACAAAAAATAAACAGTTTTTCCATAAATAGCAGATATACAAGCTCATGAGCTTGTATATCTGCTATTTTTGAATAGCCAACTATTGTCACTGCACATTATTCCTACGGATGTTGTCAGAGAAGGTCAGAAGGAGATGCATTGTGTCTTTGTAGATCTGGAGAAAGCATATGATAAGGTGCAGAGAAAGGAACTGGTATTGTATGAGGAAGTCTAGAGAAGTATGTTAGAGTTGTGCAGGACATGTATGGAAGTTGTAAGTGTGGTGAGGTGTGCTATGGGTGTGACAGAGGAGAACAAGGTGGAAGTGGGTCTGTATCAAGCATCAGCACTGATCCCCTTCTTGTTCGCCATAGTGATGGACAGGCTGACAGATGAGGTTAGACAGGAATCCTCGTGGACCATGATGTTTGCAGATGACATTGGGATCTGTAGTGAGAGCAGGTAGAGGAAAATCTAAAGAGGTGGAGATGTGCCCTAAAAAGGAGAGGAATGAAGGTTAGCCGCAGCTAGATGGAATACATGTGTGTGAATGAGAGGAACCCAAGTGGAACAGCGAGGTTACAGGGAGTAGACGTGACGAAGGTGGAGGACTTTAAGTACCGTTACTTAGGGTCAAGATTTCAGAGCAATGGAGAGTGTGGAAAAAGGGTGAAGAAACGAGTGCAAGTAGGTTGGAATGGGTGTCAGGTGTGATGTGTGATAGGATCAGCAAGTATCAGCAAGAATGAAAGGGAAGGTGTACACTGTACAAGACGTGGTGAGACCAACTATGTTGTATGGTTTAGAGACAATTGCACTGAGGAAAAGACAGAAAGCAGAGCTGGAGGTAGCAGCGACTAAAATGTTGAGGTTCTCAACTTCTCTCTGGGTGTAACAAGGATGGATACGATCAGGAACGAGTACATCGGAGATGGTTTGGACACGTACAGAGGAGGGATAGTGAGTATATCGGTAGAAGGATGTTGAGGTTGGAACTGCCAGGCAGGAGGCCTAGAGGAAGACCAAACAGAAGATTTTGTAGTGAAAGAGGACATGAAGTTAGTTGGTGTGAAAGAAGAGGAGGCAGAGGACAGGGTGAGATGGAGGCAGATGATTTGCTGTGACAACCCCTGAAGCGAAAAGCATAAAAGAATAATAATTCCTACTGATCCAAGCCAGAGCACAACCAATATTGATAAGTATTCTGAAAATGCACATGGCCCACCCATCTGACCACTTCACAGGTTATGTGGTCCAATGGGTGGGACGCAAACGCTTTGGAGTTCTGTGGGCCACTTATATACAGTATATTGTGTTTGTTTGTTACCACATTATATCAACATTTAGGTCATATAAGCTGACAGTATAGTTCTGATAGCCAATGAGCTGACAGCATTGTTCTGATAGCCAATGAGCTGACAGCATTGTTGTGATGTCACAGCACTGGGTGGCCAACAACCTGTTTGGTTTGGCATTTGCGTTGAACGGAGTGGAACTGCTTCACCTGAACAACGTCAGTACCGGCTGTATCCTGCTGGGGGGGCTGTTCGTCTACGACGTCTTCTGGGTGAGCAAAGAATGCACGTCACACGCACACATGTATTTGTAATGTTCTGTTCTTCAAAAAGTGGGTTATCATTCATTCAAAGTGTCATGCTAGCTGTGGTTTTCTCTTGTAGTTTTCTAAGCAAAATGTATTCAGGTAAAGGGGCAGAAATCATGGAAGGACGTTCTGAAGCCCAAACTATTTGTGAACCACTGCCTTATTATGTCTTGTCTCTCTGTTGCTAGGTCTTTGGAACCAATGTCATGGTGACCGTGGCCAAGTCCTTTGAGGCCCCAATCAAACGTAAGTGTGTGTGTGTGTGTGTGTGTGTGTGTGTGTGTGTGTGTGTGTGTGTGTGTGTGTGTGTGTGTGTGTGTGTGTGTGTGTGTGTGTGTGTGTGTGTGTGTGTGTGTGTGTGTGTGTGTGTGTGTGTGTGTGTGTGTGTGTGAGTGATTTTATGAGTGCATTGTGGACTTTTATTTGCCGATATGACTAACAAACCCCTCTGCCCCTCTATGTGTCTCTGTCTCGGTGTTAATTTCATCGACTAAAACTGGCGAAAGATGTCGTCGACTACCCTTTTTCACTAACAAACTGAATAAAAAGAGTAAATGTATTGACAATTCCGTAAAGAAATCTAGAATAAAATGTTAGGGAGGGACAAGTGGAGAAGAGATCCAGTAGAAGTCATTTTATGTTTGGTTGCGCTCGGGTGTTGCATTCTGAAAATAGCAGATCTACAAGCTCACAACGTGTTGCTCTGCGATGCGTTGTGAGCTTGTCTGAAGATCGTCTCCTTTCAGCATGCAACCAAGTGTAAAAATGATGCATTGCGACACCATCGTAGACTACAGAATTTGCTGTCAAAATGAACACTGTTCTCTCTCTCTCTCTCTCTGCCCCTTCTTCTATCTCCCCAGTGGTCTTTCCTCAGGACCTGTTGGAGAGGGGTTTGGATGCCAGTAACTTTGCCATGCTGGGTCTGGGAGACATTGTCATTCCAGGTAACATGCACAGTGACATGACAGCGATTGGACAATATATATTGGCAGTCTGCGATTGGATGAGTCCAATCGTCGGTTGTTTTTATTCAATTTGGAAAATATATTTCTACAAAGGCCTTCTAAATCAGTAGTCCTCAAACTTGTGTCCTCACTGTCACACTAGTCAAAACAATGTGAGTTTGTACATCTGCTATTTGTTTAATAGCCAACACTAAAATCTAAAATGACCCAGATAATGGGTTAACAAAGCTTCCAGTCGCTGCTGCCCTACATACAGTATTTGTATTCGTGCAGCTGAAAAGCAACTATTTTCAAATGATATTTGAATTCTAGACAAAGACGAGTGGAGGAGAGAGAGAATGGCTTTTGGTTTCCTAGTTGCCTCATTATCAGCTACAGTTTAAGAGAAAAACCTTGTTTCTATATACTAGGGTGCAAAGCCTCGCTGTGCTACGTAAGCTCGACGACGTATTTTCCCCTGTCTTTTAAGACCCTGCTCTTAAGTCTGAACTATATCTGCGTGTAATGTTTTTTTTAGATCACCTGTCAATCAAATTGTATGACACAAGTCTCTCGCTGCCCTTTTGTTTCAGCAGAAAGAAAGAGATACAGAGAGAGAGAGAGGAGGATTGGGTGATCAGCCCACAGGATTTAATATTATTGTGTGTTTTAATATTTGTGTGTGTGCGTGCATGTGTGTGTGTGTCTTCCAGGTATCTTCATTGCTCTGTTGCTGCGCTTTGATGTCAGGTGAGTTTCCAACCATGTTGCTGTATTGGCTCAGTGTAGTAAACTCTACACGTAAAGATTACACTCAAATCTGTATCACATTCCTTCTCTCTCTCCAGTCTAAAGAAGAACAGTAGAACATATTTCTATTCCAGTTTCTTGGCATATATCTTTGGATTGGGTCTAACCATCTTCATCATGCACACCTTCAAACATGCACAGGTAACTGTCTGTCTGTCAACCTGAGTCTGTCTGTCATCATATTTTGTTTTCCCATAAGTGTGTCTCTCAGACTGCTCTGTTGTCCCTGGTCTCTAACCTGTCTGTCTCTCCACCCTGTCTGTCTCTCAGCCTGCTCTGTTGTACCTGGTTCCAGCCTGTATTGGCTTCCCATGCCTGGTTGCTCTCATCAAAGGAGAACTCACTGAAATGTTCAGGTAGGTCATCATGACTTATTGTTGTACATAGATGTGTTGGCAACATATACAGGCGAATAGGTTTGCAGACCAATACAGACAGACAGTCCGGCAAACAGACTCATTGCGGTAGTTTCACCTGCACCGCTTATCAAAAATGGCAGATCTACAAGCTCAAACGTTGTGGGATTGTAGATCTATTTTTGTCAAAGGTTCACCTAAGAATAGGGACTCCGGGATTCATGTGGTTAACAAATACAAGGAACAAAATTGCATTTATTTGACCAACACATAATTTGCATGCAAGTCTATTCCAGACAGTGAATTTCAAGGAATATCAGCGATTTTTTTTCTTCAAATGCACAAGCTATTCACCAACTTAAAATCTGTTTCATTTGATTTGTTCATTTTGTTGACTCGTGTGCATTGATGGTTGTTCCGGTTAAATGCTAGCCTCGCGTTGCGATACTAATATACCGCTGGGCTGCGTGCGTCGGGCATATGCAATAGGGGCGGGTTTAGTGTGGCTGCGCCAGGCTAGTTAAATGCTACCCCAGAATATCAGTGTCGGTGCATCCTTTTTGCTGGACTAAGAAAGCAGTGATTAGGGGCTGTGTTCATAGAAGGCATTTTATGAGCAGAGAGGCGCTCGCATCCAGTCACATTTATTGACACACCTCATGTTCGAACCGATCGACCTCTGCTGTGCTCGAATGTCCTGTCACCTGCGTTATCAGCACACATAACTTATCTGAAACCATAGTAAACAAGGGCTTCTCATGGTTGTGATAAAATAAACGGAAGACCCCCAGGAGCACTGAAGCGTGTTGCTGGGCTCTGGGTAAAGGAGCACCATGCAGCGTCTTCATCACCACAGAAATGCATGGCAGACTGCTGCTGCCAGCCCAAAAGGCATTCTCTGTGGACATGCCCCAGTGTGGCCTTTCCTCCTTTATTTGCATATACAAATGTGGCAATGAATGCTGCTGTGGATAACCAAAGTAACTAAGCCAGCTTATATCATGGGCCAATGCTGTTACCTGATTGGCCCATTCAGCTACAGGTAGAATGAATGGCAGGTAGAAATCCAGACATTTCACATCTTCCTTCTCTTCTCTTTTCTTTCTTCTCTTCTTCCTTGCGTTTAATGAAGACTAACAGCTTTTCTCCTTTTCTTTCCTTATGTTCCATTTCTCACCGTCTGTTTTTGATTTCCCTCCTTTTGTTTGGTTCTGCTTTTTATCCATCACTTTCTTTCTTTATTATTCCTACCTACCCCTCTCTCTCTCTCTCTCTCTCTCTCTAACTCACCCTGGGTGTAATATTAGTTATGAGTCATCACAGGAAGTGCTCCCTGGTTCTCCCAGGCTGACTTCCTACCCAACAGTCAGTGGTTCTCCTGCCAGCCTGGCTAGCTCCATGGATACCGTCTCTATGGCAACCGGCTCCTCCTCCTCCCCGCGCCGCCGTCGCTTACAACCCACCTCCATGTAGAGGCCCCACCCCTTCCCTCCGTAGGCCCCATCCCCTTTTCCTCACATGGCCAGGTAAATGGCCCATTAACAAAACTAGAGACACCCCTCGCTGTCTGTCTGTTGCTTGTCATCCTTCTATCTATGGTGTCAAATTACACCACAGGCTCTCTCAGCTGTCTGTCTCGCCTACACTGTCTCCCTCTCAGCTGTCCTACTGTCTGTCTCTATTACACAGTCTCCCTCTCAGCTGTCCTACTGTCTTGTCTCTCCTACACTGTCTCTTTTTCAGTTTACCTACTGTCTGTCTCTCCTACCATCTTCCTCTCAGCGTTCCTGCCGTCTGTCTCTCCTACTCTGTCTCCCTCTCAGCTTTCCTAATGTCTCTCTCCTGCACTGTCTCCTTCTCCGCTTTTCCTACTATCTGTCTTGTCTACCCCCTGGTAGGGTTTTAATTATTTCTCGCATCCTAAAACAAAGTAGAGGTAAAACATGAAACTTGTGATGGTGCGTTACAGAAGAATGTGACTTCCGCTGACTGGCAATATGAACACCTACAAAGAATGGAACGCTTCTGAAAATTGTCTTGTATTGGTGGAGGACCTGGTCTGTTTTTTTTTTAACGTTTTTGTTTTAATTACTTTATCCCGGTAGATCTGCTGTCCTTTTTTACTGAAAATACTTAAGTACAGCACTTGAGTAAATGTACTTAATTACTTTACAACACTGCTATTATCACACATCTCCAAGCTTGAAACTTCCTTAACTGAAATACATTAAATAGGTTTATCTATAAATGGCTGCATAGCAACTGTCTACTTCACAATCAGTGTTGTGTATGAATCTGGTTTTAGAGTTGAACTGAAAGTAATTATCTAAACCACATGAACCCTACAGCGTCCCTATTCTGGGGTGAACATTCAGCAAAACATTAGACGGTGGCAGTGGATTTTTATTACAACCGACCGATATCATAATACGCATTCAAACGTAATGTTTGCAGCTCATGAAAATAATTTGTGTGTGAATTCTATCTGCTTCACAGGAACACTAATTTGGTTCACTTTTTTGGAAAGAAACAAAATGATTGATCTTGACTTATTAATGTGTTGTTTTTCTCCACTCCCTCCCCCCCCCTCTCCCCTCCAGGTATGAGGAGACACCAGAGACGGAAACGGAAACGGAAACAGAAACAGAAACAGAATCCAAAGATGAGTCATCAGAGTCATCAGAGAAGAAGGACCAATAGAATCCCTCGCTGCTGCTGCTCCCCCCCTCCTCCTCTTGACCCAATCATTTCACAGAATTTCTTCAGCCTTTTTCTCTTTTTGTTGCTAGGGGGAAGGACTTGTCTTTGCCACTAGGAGGGACTTCTCTTTGTCGCTAGCAGGAGGGGCTTGAGTTGTCGCTTTCCCCCCCCCATCCTATCTCTCTGGGAAACCACGGTAACGGTCTCCACAGCTGCTGTGGGCCGAGGATGGATAGTGATTGGTCAACGCAAGTTGACGAAACGGTTGTTTCCCCATACAGGAACAGGAAGTGAGGTGGTTGTTGTTTTTAAAACACTCATTCTCAACTGTTGGATACAGGGCCCACCAGGAGGTCCAAATAGACTCTTGAACATTTGTACTCTCTCAGAGTTCAATTATCACTGAGGATTCTACAGTGTAAGTTGGGGTCCCAGAGATAAATAAATAAAATATCAAAAACTGGGGGTCCTTGAACTTAAAAAGGTTGAGAATCACTGTTTTAAAAATAAACAAACAAGCACACAAAGTGAGAATTTTGAGTCTAAGCTGGGTGGTTTCACTCTCTACCACTGGTTATTCTGTTCTACTAGCTTCCACAATGGAAACCAGTAGTCCTCCAGTACTGGACTAGAAACCAGTTTTAGAACCTTGGATTGTAATATCACTTGTACCGTGAAGCAAACGCTCCTGGCAGTAGGTTTTAGGTCTGTCTTTGACCTTTGACCTTACACTACCGCTCAGTCATTCAAACAACACAATGCAAAATGGCAGTAGGAATTCTTTGTGCGATGGCTTCTGGAATCTAAACTCTTTTAAAACAAACGCACCAATTAGTCTGTTTCATTTCAATCTAACTGATCCTGGAACAGTTTTAGTCCAGGGTTTATCTTTGCACTCTTGTTGTTAGTGTAACCGTTAGATTTGACCTGCTTTGACTTCTTTTCCCTGTAAAAGAGCCTGAACGTAAGACCCGACGTTTGAGTGTAGGTGGCTTTGGGTTTGAGTCTTGTCACACAGCCAAAAAAAACACATAGTATTATCTTTGCTAAAGATGGAGTTATCTGTAGTCAGAGTGGTGTAAATGCATGCTAATCTGACCTCCAATCAGCATGCTACATTAGAGCAGTGGTTCTCAACCTGTGGGTCTGGAACCCCAGGGACAAGCTTGTGTAGAACTTCTATTTTCACAATATATTGATCTGTGGAACCGAGTCAAGCAAAATTGAATGTCTCAACTCCTACAACTAGTCAAGGTGGGGGGTCCCCAGGTCAAATATGATTATTGTGGTGGGTCACCAGGTCAAATATGATGATTTTGGGTAAATATGATTATTGGTCATGGCTCCCAGGTTGAGAACCACTGCATTAGGGGTACGGGTGGGGGACACACTTTCATACAGTTGTCCCAATTAACCACCTTAACCTGGCATCCAATTTTGGGCATGACGACATAGCAGGCAAAAAAAGCTAATACTGTAACAGACCTCTATTTGTACAAACAGAGTTACAGACCCGGATGTAAAACGGATCCATTTTCTTAAATATCCTTTTGTTGAAAGATTTACAAATTTGTTCGTCTGATTTTGAAATAATTAGAATTGTTTTGTGGTTGAGTGGGTCAGTGGGTTAAATGGATATTATTCCGGCCAATGTTCTGATGGCTGAGAAGCATTTAGTTTAGGAGGGATTATGAAGTGGTGGAGTGATTGTTCAGTTTGTTCTGTCCACCTCCTTCCATTCAGTACCTCAACTTATCTGGAATGTCTAGCTGTGAATGTGAATCAGAGGCCTTTCCCTTTTTTAGGAAGAAACGTTAGAAAGTTAAAAAGAACGTTATACAGCGACAAGTTTATTTAAATTTTTAAATTAAAAAGGGACCAAATGTTTCCTCTGAGCTTCGCTTTGCTTCTGTTTTGTTCTGTTATCAAACCATTTGTTTTTAATAATGGTTTTAAAATATATTCTTCTCTGTCTAGAGGTGCTGATCTGTTAAGCCTCAATTAGTTGCACGTGTGCCATGTCGTGTCTCGAAACTAGCAGATATACAATCTCAGAACACGTCCCCCCGATGCCACGCCTTCTGAGCTTGTAGAGCGGCTATTTTCGGTGTCCGACACGCATGTATGCAAGTATGAATCAGCCTTTTAGACGAATCTCCTCCTGTTGTATTCTACTACCTGTCTCTGTGCAGTTCTCACTTCCTCTTCCCTGTTGTAACCCTCGAACGCCATTGGTGAAGCCACGAGGGGGTGTGCGACATCCGCCTTTCTCGTCCAATGAGCTGCGAGGAGAGAAGTGAGGACTAGGACTCTCTTGAAGTTACAGACGTGACTGATCTGGGATCAGAGAGTGTAACGTTAATGTGAATGGCATTTGGATCACCGGTCGGGTTGATGGACTGGATTAAGATTCTATGGATACAATCAAGTCTGCCTGGTTGATATTCCAGACCTGTGTTATTAATCTTTAATGTTATTGATATTAACGTTTTATTATATTGACAAGATGGATTTCTTTTTTTTCTTTTTCTTTTTCATTTGTTTGTATTTTGATGTAAAAATAAAGAGAGGATCATCTTCAGTTTGGTGTAGTTGAATCGGTATTATTTGAAAAGCAACTGTACTTCAAAATCTGATTTCTTACTTTATTCTCCCGTTGTATTTGTGTGGGAGCCTTACGTGGCCTCAACTGTATTTTATTTTATTTGCAAATAAATGTTTTGGTGCTTTGATCACCATATAGGGAAGCATTAATCTGGATTTGTCTCATTGCTTTTTATTTATTTTTAAGATGATGTTATAGGGACTTTATTATATACATGATAACATGAAACACAGGACATTACATCTAGATCTGTATCCTCTAGTCTCAGCTCAATGTGGGTGTTGTGATGCCAGTTCAGGGGTGCCTCGGAATACTGTGATAGGTTAATCACTTTCAACCTGGCTTCCCTATATTGGGAATGTCATGATGTGCAAAAGTATAGAATATGCACAATTCAATCACATTGCGTGTGACTGGTGGTCTATTTTCTCTATTTACGAAGAAAAAAAAGTAACTGTTTTGGACATGAGGTTTGGCTTCCAGCTGGAGATACGTGGAGACTCCTGTCCTGTTACTGAACAGTGAACAAGCATTCTAAGCATGAGGCAATGAGCTACCAGTATTATTTTAACCAAAGAAAACCACTTACCCTACCTTATTTTTGTAAGCTATTTAACAAAGCACCTCACTCGCTGACATTCAGACCATTTTTTGGATTCCAATTTGTTTATAAAAGGTTGGATGATAGGGATTTATTCTATCTACATTTAAGCACTTTATTATATTAATGATTTTTTTTTTGCTTTTACACATAACACTATCCGAACAATCGGTCACCATTGTTGTACTAGTACAAACCTTAGAGTATATACTCTAACTAAGGCACAAACCCATCTAGATTGAGATCTAGATGGGTTGAACTTGAAGTTGAGACCCATCTAGGTGCCTCTAGGGGGCGGCAACGTGGCGCCACTGCAGCTAGTGTAGCGGAAATGCCAGAAGAAGAAGAAGAATAGACGGCTAAGAGAAGCGGCTAACTAGTTAGCTTGTTATGTGAGAACCAACATGGGGGAGGCAGAGGTGGCTTTAACTCCAACCGACGAGAAGCCTCCAGACTCGGCTCTGGTTCCCGGGGAGGACTCGGTGGTCTGGAGCCACGAAGTAGAAGTGTGTTTATTCCACGCGATGCTCGGACACAAACCAGTCGGTAAAAAGCTGAAGCCCACACTCACACACGCATAAACACACACACAAACACACACATAGACAGACACACGCACGTAAACACAATAAGTTAACCGGTTAGCCTCAACCGTTAGCTACGTCGATGCTAAATGGCGACAAAGCTGCCCAAGGTTTAGACAGTGACGTCACAACTGAATGTCACTGTCAAAGTCTTACGTCACGCCGTGGCTGTTTGAAGTCTGAGCAGAATGACGCAGTTTAAGCAGAAAAAAAACCCCAGCAACTTAAAACCTGCGCGAGGAACAGTCAGGACCTGCAGTGGTGATCCCACATACTGATCCTCGTGCACGTCCGGTTGTTTATTATGACGTCACGGTCCTGTCCTACATGGCTGTCTGTCTTCAGTCTGAGACAACAAATGCATTTTTTTTATTTGACGACCGTCTTTTATTGCAACACTACATGTTACTTTGTTGGAAATAAATTAATACATATAAGCAATTCATTCTTTCAGCCGAGTTTTAATATTGTTCATTTATTCTCCCTCCCTGTCTTCCCTCACCATTCTCATCTTGCTGGGTTTTAATATAGCCTACTACTGGTTGTTGTTTATTAATTTACCTTTTTAGACTTGAGGCCGATTCTACAATTATCCAATAAATCCCCACATAAATTAAGTTGCTATATTATCAGTGATACTCAAAACCTTTTCATGTCAAGGACCCCCAACATTATATATATATATATATATATATGATAACAAAATATTTTTGAATAGCCAAAGTATAAAAATAATGACGCTTTCCTGGTTGGTTTAATTACGCTGTCATTAATCTTCAGGCTATGATCTCCTCATGAAAAATCTATCTTTTCATAAATGCCCAAGGGGTGTAATAATCTATAACCTAATGAAGATTGAATGCACCAAAACACTGTTACCGGTATATTCCCAATGAAAAAAAAAATCTTACATTTGAAGATTGAATATAAACAGATTTTGTCCTCGCAATTCTCAAGATTTGACAATGAAAGGGGAATTCCGGTCAAATGTCCTCTAAACCTTGTCCCCGACCGTCTCAATATTTGCCATTGACAATGAACGGAGAAATTATGTCAGAATTCCCCTAATATGACGTAAATTAAACATCAAAACATATTAAACGCCATTGACATTGAAGGGAAAATGTACGTCATATGTAAACGAGCAAATCAGCCAACCAATCACAGGCAACAGGCATTCTGTTTGGCAAGTATGAGATGATGTATGATGATAAGAGCTGATAATTCCGCTAAATATGACGTAAATTAAACATCAAAACATTATACGCCATTGACATTGAAGGGAAAACATACATCATATGTAAACGACCGTCTCAATATTTGCCATTGACAATGAACGGAGAAATTATGTCAGAATTCCCCTAATATGACGTAAATTAAACATCAAAACATTAAACGCCATTGACATTGAAGGGAAAATGTACGTCATATGTAAACGAGCAAATCAGCCAACCAATCACAGGCAACAGGCATTCTGTTTGGCAAGTATGAGATGATGTATGATGATAAGAGCTGATAATTCCGCTAAATATGACATAAATTAAACATCAAAACATTATACGCCATTGACATTGAAGGGAAAACATACATCATATGTAAACGACCGTCTCAATATTTGCCATTGACAATGAACGGAGAAATGATGTCAGAATTCCCCTAATATGACGTAAATTAAACATCAAAACATTAAACGCCATTGACATTGAAGGGAAAATGTACGTCATATGTAAACGAGCAAATCAGCCAACCAATCACAGGCAACAGGCATTCTGTTTGGCAAGTATGAGATGATGCATGATGATGTATGATGATAAGAGCTGATAATTCCGCTAAATATGACGTAAATTAAACATCAAAACATTATACGCCATTGACATTGAAGGGAAAACATACATCATATGTAAACGAGCAACTCAGCTAACCAATCACATGTTGGTGGGGCTGTGGGAGCGCTTGGCCAATAAGGGCGGGACCACCTTATGTAGCAATGTCAAATGTCCGCTAACATAAATTGATGTACGATGACAAGAGCGCCCCTCATTTCACACGGGTGTGAGTTCAATTGGTGTAAATCTGTCACATATAGGACTCCAAATGATGTGCCATCACAGCCACAATGAGATGCCTCTCCCTAACTATGACTGATTTCTGTATTGCATTGTCAATGCATTGTGTGATTAGGTATAGTTGTATACACACTGTATGTATGTATGTATGTATGTATGTATGTATGTCGTTAGTTTGTTTATGTCATTTGTTTGTTTATGTATTGTGTGATTGCTATGTCCTCTATGGCTGTTTAGCACAAAAGTAATTTCCACAAGGACTAATAAAGAGTCTTATCCAGTAAATGACAATTTATTAAAAAAAAAAAATGTAGGGGGAAATATATGAATTGTCATTGTTATATTATTGTTATGATTATTATTCACATGTGTGTGGGGTTGCACGCATGTCTAGGAGTGAACCGTCATTTCCACATGATCTGCATCAGAGATAAGTTCAGCCAGAACATCGGCAGGCAGGTCTCCTCTGCTGTCATCTGGGATCACCTGGGGACCATGTACGACATGCAAGCCCTGGTGAGGAGGGTGTGTGTGTGTGAACCCATCTGCATTTTAAATTATTACTACATATTGCAATGTTGTTACTTTATCCAAATAAAATTTGTATTTATAATAGGGCTTAATATGAATGATAAAATAGCCTAATAACAGTTTGCTCCCAATCAGACACCATGCATGGCCAGTGATGTTTATAATTAACGGCCAATGGTCAATGGCCGGTATATACCAGCTAACAGAAACCTTGGTGTGTGTTTGGTTTCTGATTGTTCTTATGGTCTTTCAATGCAGGTATTTCTCCATTAGCTGACTCTTTTGTGGCGCTTTTCTGTTTTGTGTGTGTGTGGTGTGTGTGTGTGTGTGTGTGTGTGTAGCATGAGTCAGAGATTTTGCCGTTTCCCAACTCGGAGAAGAGCTTCTTTCTGCCTGATGACATCATCCAAGACGTTAAAGAAGGTATGAGGTCATCAACTTCCACATGCAGTAGTCACACTCCTCGGGACTCCTTGGGACTTTGGTGTTTCCTATCAAGTAACACCGAGGGTCTCTCTGGACCTAGCCTGAAAGAGCCCTATGGTTTTCTGAGGGGCAGACCATCTCCCGGCTGAGACAGCCCTCCTCCCCACCTCCCGCCCCCCTCTGCTCCGGTTAGCAAAATACAGTTAGCAAAAATACAAGGTTCACGCCGCCTTTATGCCAGTTCTCATGCGTCCAGGCGTTTTTATCTCCTTTTAAAATAACTGAATATCTGAATCTGTATCGGGAAGGATTTTTTTTATCCGCACATCTCTACATGTGAGTGGAGCTGTGCGGGGGAAATGCCATTCCACACTCCTTGATCTCATCAGCCCACACAACCAAGTTTCGTAGAAATTGTTATTGAATAATAAGACGGACAATATTGAATACTGTGGGTTTATGATTAATCACCAGACCATCTGTGCTACCGGGCATGCTCAAACATGTGGTGCGCCCCCTGCTCCCAACCGGAACGGCTGGGAGCAGCAGGCGGTCCTCGCTCCGAGTTCCTTCTTAGAAACCTGCTCGCTGCTACTTTTAAAATTGACCCGCTCCACTCCAGCCCCGATCCTCGATGCTCTGTCAGACTGAGATCCTGTGTGTGTGTGTGTGCGCGCATGTGTGTGTGTGTGTAGGGAAGCTGGGCTCAGAGGAGGACACTAAGGAGGAGTTCAGGATGGAGAGAGAACCGCCCAGTACTCATGAAGAAGGTGTGACACTCCCCTTCATCAGTGTTTTAACATGAGCCCTCGTGTCACTATTCAGTTACTACCTTACAGTACTGTAGTTCTAACTGGTTAAGGATTCATAGTCACTAGTCTGCAGCAGTGTTGATTTCGTTAAAAATAACTTTTTGACGAAAACAGTTTGACTACCTTTTTTTCACTGACAAACTAAATAATAACTAGTCTATGATGATCAAGACTAAATGTATACTATTGACAATTCTTCAACAATTAAACTAGACTAAAATTGACAGACTAGTGGAGACGAGAGCATGCAATCAAGTGTAAAATCAGGCATTACGCCATCAAGGTCCGCCAAAACACATTTTCGACAAAATTGACTGTAGATTTAGTCGACTAAAACATTTCAGATGACTAAAATATGACTAAAAACTAAATTCAGTTTTTACTCCTGAGGACAACCAATTAACGTGATTATCATTTTAGCAAAGCAAATAGCGATATTTGTGAATCAGTTATTTAACCATTATGACAAGCCTTACCCCTCTCTCTCTCTCTCTCTCTCTCTCTCTCTCTCTCTCTCTCTCTCTCTCTCTCTCTCTCTCTCTCTCTCTCTCTCTCTCTCTCTCTCTCTTCCCCCCCCCCCCCCTCCTCCCGGGCAGGCAGTAACTCCTCCACTAAGCTCTCGGAGCGAGGGAGCAGCAGAGACAAGGAGAAGGAGAGGGACAGAGAGAAGGGAGGAGCGGAGTTGGGCGGAGGAGTGAAGGAGGCCGACAAGAAAAAGAGGAGTCGCGCTGCGGAGAAGCTCCTCTCCTCCAACCCGGCCAGCCCAGGAGGAGTCAAGAGGAGGCGCAACTGAAGACAGAGGAGGTCTGGGGGTCGATCTACTGCAGTGGTCCTCAACACGTTTTTGATTTCAAGGACCGAGAGTGTACAGATGGAACTAAACAGGGTGCATTTGGTTCCGTTTTACACGCTATCAGAGTTTCAGACATGTAAGGGTCCTCCTGTAACCCTTTCATGGAACCGTGAAGGGTCCCTCCTGGACCCCACCTGTGGTTCCTAAACCTACTATCCTGCCAGGACCTCTGGGGCCGCTGGGGTTGTCATCATCATCGCTCGCTCTCGGGTAGAAACCTTGTATGTCCAAGAACCATTACTTTTCAGGAAAAACAGCCTCAAGCTCTTGTTAACCCATTTAGACCTGAGGCCGTTCTAACCCATTTACTGCCAGGGTAAATAAATAATTCAGCCCGTGCCAGTGATTTAGTCACAGGATATTTTTATCCAGTACGATCGACCCCCGATTGTTGATAAACACGCAGGTTTTCTCTGTGCTTCCGCTATTTTTATTTTTACTTTTTATTTTTTGTCAACACGACCATCCGTTCAATAGTCAGGGTCCATTGAAAATACCATGCTGGCTGACGGAAGAGGAACGACGCAGAAGCCGAGATACAGGCATTTTTGAAAGTGCAGTAAACTGGGAGTGGACGGGAGCTGTTATTTCCTTGCAATCACGAGATTTCCTGGTAGACTGTTTCAATGAGAGTCAAACGTTGGCAGTGTGGGCTTTGGATTGACATGTGTCTAAAGCGTAAAGTTTTCAGGAAATCTATTTTTTTATTAAACAAATGAAACAAAATTTCCGTTGCTATACACACAGCAACATCTAAAATGACACCAATGCTTTCACGGTTTTAAATCTATAACGTATAGGCTTTCCTGGTCTTAATGGGTGAATACTTTTCATAGGTTCAATAGTTCTAAAACCAACAGACACTGTCTCTCTACGTCATCCTCAAGATGAGACCTCCAATTGGCGACACACCTTAACCACTTTCACTTTCAAAATGTTTCAGAAGTAGCAGAAATGGCAGATCTACAAGCTGACAACACCCCTTGAAGTGTTGTTTTGCATGCCTCCGTTGTACTGTAGGTCATTATTATTAACCCATTAAGACCTGGGCCGATTCTAAAAACGCTGTTCCTATATATCGTCTCTGTCGGGTGAAAACCCTCATAGTGTATGTCCAAAACGGACTCAACTTTAAAAAATGGGAAAAGTAGCAGATCAACAAGCTCAAAGTGTGGCACGGTGGATACTTTTGATGCTTTTGTGTGATGCTGTAGTATGATAAAGTAGGTAGTAGTAATTTATGAAAAAACACAAAGTTAGACTATGGAGATGAGAGGTTTCTTCCCGACAACAGTGATATATAGCATAACAACTAAAATCACACAGCCGCTTGAAAGGTATAACAACGTTTACTGTAGGTGTAACAGGTCTAAATGGGTTAATTTAAAAAAAAAAATGTTTGGGTAGATAGGGCAGCTCCAGTACCAGGGATGGTGACTGTCCTGCAGCCCAACGATTGCGAGTTAAAACCCCCACTCAATGGCTACTTTCCATCAACAGCCAATCAGCAGCAACAAGCTGTTTCCTCTGTTGAATCTCTGGATCAATTACACACATGCAGAATAGCAGGGGGTGGCATACTCCAACAACAGACGTGTGTTTTGTGTGTGTGATGTACTTGTGAGGGTCAAATGTCCCCACAAGTATAGTAGAATTTGAGAAATGGACATTGTGAGGCCCGTTTTCCTGGTCATCACTGGAGAAATAGGTGTTTTGTAGTATATACAAGCTCACAAGACGTGAGCCTGTAGATCGGCCTTTTTTGGGCTATTTTGGGCTATTGCATTCCTAAGATTTGGATGTCCTCACAAGTACGTGTGTGTGTGTGTGTGTGTGTGTGTGTGTGTGTGTGTGTGTGTGTGTGTGTGTGTGTGTGTGTGTGTGTGTGTGTGTGTGTGTGTGTGTGTGTGTGTGTGTGTGTGTGTGTGTGTGTGTGTGTGTGTGTGTGTGTGTGTGTGTGTGTGTGTGTGTGTGTGTGTGTGTGTGTGTGTGTGTGTGTGTGTGTGTGTGTGTGTGTGTGACCGTTGATGTGTAGTTTTACATCACAACTTATGTTTGTTTGAGTTATCTGTTATCAAACATAATGTAGTTTTTTTTATGACATTGACTTTGTGTTAATTTATTGTTACACTTGTGTTTGGACATCTGTCATTAAAGCCGTGTATCAATTGTGTTTGGCTTATGGACTGTTTTCTGTTGAATGCACTGGTGCACAAAGTACTTGAGTCATTGCAGAAAGTCAGTGTTGATGCACAAATGCAGGGTAAGTCATTTTTTAAATGTGTTCACTAACAGGGGTGTACTCTAACAGGGGTGTACTAACGGGTCTTCATGTCTCTTCTGCTCTTTGATAAACAGAAAATACATGTTCACATTGGGATGCCGATTGAAATTGGAAGTGATGACACAGAAATGAGCACATTTTAAACTGGAACAATACAAAAATGAAGCTGATACCGTATATGGGTACTCTTTCCTGATTGGCTGAAATGTTGTCACCTACCTGAAAATGTATTTTCTGTTCATTTTTTGGGGTAACATCAGTATGTCAGTATTAGTAACATTGTTTAATTGGTCATTTGTTCAGGTCAAATGCAGAATAAATCTACACATTACATAATCACTGTATTCATTATTGTGCATGACTGAATTTAGACAATTTAGAATCATGACTAAAACATTAGATTCTAGATTTTAGTTTTGAATATTTATGATATACTATATTTAATAAATACCCTTTATTTAGCGGTTTTCAATTGTTTTCTTTACAGACTGGTACCATATAGGATGAGTCATGAGACAACAGCCCTGGGGAATTTGATCTCTCATCAATAGTGTTTTAGCCTACTTCTCCAACTCTTCTTTCCCTTGCAGAAATGCAGAGAGATCATCTTAGTGTTGAGTGCATGCATACAGGTGTGTGACGCATGCCTTCGGAAACAGTTGACTAGCAGCCAGGCAGGGAGGGAGGAGAACATCAAGAAGTTGAGACAACAGCCCCGGGAAATTTGATCTTTGACATCACTGGATAATAGTGTTGTTTCAGCCTGCTTCTCAAACTCTTCATTCCCTTCTTTGTTTTCCCTTTCCCAAGTTGAAGAGAGCGAGTGAGAGACACACACACACACACAAGGAGTAGTAGAATGTTCCGTTTTCTGTGGTCAGCTGTGCTCCTGGTGCCAGTCCTGGCACTGTGCCAGGCTCTGCCAGCCCACTGGCTCCCTGGGGCTTACACCATGGTGGACGCTGAAACGTTCCTAGATGACTACAACAGCACTTATGAGCAGGTCCGCTACCAGCTGGAAATGGCCACATGGAACTGGAAAACCAACTTGACCCACTTCAACTCTCAACTCCGGGTGGGTACAGTTATATTAGGACAGTGGTCCTCAAAGTAATCAACAAACTACTATTAAAAACTGGCCAAACATTGGGCAAATTATATAAGAACAACAAGGCTATTTTCACAATTTCCTTTTTTGAGTCAAACTAAATGTAATGCCTCAACTTCTACAATCCCAAATGCTTGTTGGGGTGAGGGGGTCCCCAGTTCAAATATGATTCTTTTGGGATGTCGTGGCACTGAAAAGATCGAGAACCACTGTAGTAGGACAGTCATCAGAAATGCAGAGAGATCATCTTAGTGTTGAGTGCATACAGGTGTGTGACACTTCAGAAACCTTTCATCCTATGTTGTTGGTGTATTGAAGTTTGTTTGCCTGCTCAGAGTGGTGTGGTGTTGGAGCACTTTATTTGTTTGAACCGGTTCCTTCTGATAGCAAAGCAAACACGCATGGTCCGGTCCAGGAGGCTTCTGTAGAGAGTTGGGCCCCTGCTGCTACTCTACATCCCAAAAAGAAATGCCTGTGGCATCTAAGTGTCTTTGTGTCATGAATGAATCACCAAGGCTATAGGAGGCTGGAAGGCTGGGAGGGGAACAGTTGAAGAAGTCCATGAGACAACAGCTCCGGGGGCAAAGTGAACTCTCATGCCTCACTGGGGAAAGTGTAGGTTTAAGCTTCTCCAACTCTTCTTCCACTCTAGTTCTCCCTTTCTCAGGTTGATGAGAGTGATAGAGAGCGTAAATTAAAGAGAGGCTGGGAGAGAGTGAGTATTAGAATGGTCGGGTTTGTGTGGTCAGCTGCTGTGCTCCTGGTGCCAGTCCTGGCACTATGCCAGGCTGTGCCAGCCCACTGGCTTCCTGGGCATTACACCAACACCACGGCGGACGCTGCCAGGTTTGTTGATGACTACAACACCACGGCTGAGCAGGCCCTCTACCGCTACGTCTTGGCCGATTGGAGTTATGAAACCAACTTGACGGACTTTAACTCTCAACTCCAGGTTTGTACAGTAGGACAACATCAGTGGTAGAAAGGCACTAAGTTCATTTACTTTTTGTGGTATTTTTTGAGGTATTTGTACCAATTTCCAATACGTTTACTTCTATTCCACTACATCTCAGAGGCAAATATTGTACTTTTATTCCACTACATTTATTTGAAACTTTTAGTTACTTTGTAGATTTTGATTATTATTGCGATCGAAGGTCGCATTTCCTATGAAATCTATGGTTGCCAATCCATCTTTTTCATCCATTTCCATCCATTTTTACTTGCGCGAGCAGAGCGTGCGCAAATACTGTTTTCGTCTGCGTATGTCGGTGACATCCTCGGCCAATCGGGGCGCTGCGTGCGTTCGCTCGTGACTGGCTCGACCAATCAGAGCGGGAGTTGGCAGCTTGCTGCGTATGTCGGTGGTCCCTTTGACCCTTTGGATCGTCTCCTTGTGTTGGTGGCGTTGCCCGGCCAATCAGATGTAACTATATGTTTATGTAATTAATACATTCATTAATTTATTATAATTCTTGCTTCAGCCAGTTCAGACAGATAGATAGATAGATAGATAGATAGATAGATAGATACCTATATTATTCCTTAGGACATGAACTAGATTAGTAGATTTGTTTTGCAATTGATCCTAGCTACATGTGGTCTCAACAATTAAACAAAGACGGCATTAAAGCGGAAAGTCAAGCTAAGAAATTCAGCCAACATCAACCATTCAATCATTGGCGTTGTTTATGAATATACTGTAAGGCTAAACACTGCATTGTGTTTATGCACAGAGAGTGACATCAACTACCTGTTTAAGATGGCCCTAAAGAAAATTGCTTTCCTGCCGTTTGGCTACCTCATCGACCAATGGAGATGGAGCGTGTTCAGTGGGGACACACCCCCAGAGCACTACAACTCTGAATGGTGGCGCCTCAGGTAGGCTATATCAAATTAATCCCTTTTTTCAGTCATGCTATGTAACATTCATGCTAGTAATCTTTTTGACGACACCTCTTGTAGCTCCGTTACATTATAGTTGTAGTCATTATATTATTTGTCTATACGGAAGTACTGCTCTATATGGTTATATAAATATGGTTGGGAAGTTGCCAGCTAAGGTGGACCCGACTCCGGATAAGCTGTTTAAGATGGATGGATAGATGGATGAATGGACAAATATTATGGGTGTAACGATATAGTAACAGAAAGTAACTGCATCGAAAAATCGATTTTAATCTCAATCTAAAAAACCTGCACTATCCACACAGATTTAATTGATTTGCTACATTACTGTATCGATTTTAAATAATTGAATCGTATCACCACAAACCTGTACTGTACCTGTATCACATGGACAGTAAGAATCACATTGACTTATATGACACGCACACCAATGTCATTCTCTTGTGCCTTTTTAAAGGACAAAGTACCAAGGAATCTGCCCACCCATCAAGCGTACAGAGGAGCACTTTGATCCTGGAGCAAAATACCATATTGCTTCAAACACACCATACATCAGGTAAGAAATGCTACATTCCTTCAAACACTCCATATATGATACATCAATACAATACATCATACATTTTGATTAACATTCACAGCACAAGATTGATTGCGTCTCCACACTGAAAAGTGGAAAATGAAATGCATAGCAATCAATAAATTACGTCTTGGGCTCAAATGTACTGTATTGTCATAGTAGAAGGAACTGTTACAAATTACAATAACCCTAACCTAATCTCACAACCCTAATCTCTGTTGATTTTGACAGCAAATTTAGATTTTAGTTTTAGTCATAGTCTCTTGAATAGTTTTCAATTAGTTAGTCACATTTTAGAATGTTTTAGTGTTAGTCTAGTTTTTAGATTAGATTTTAGTCGACTAAATCTACAGGTGATTTTGTCGACTAAATGTATTTTGGCGGGCCTTGACGTCACCGTAATGACTGATTTTACACTTGCTGAAAATAGCTGATCTACAAGCTTGAGCTTGAGTTTCCATTTAGATTTCGTCAGTGCAAAAAGGTAGTCGACGAACATTTTTCGTCATAGTTTCAGTAGACTGAAGTGAAGAAACACAAACAAAAAGAGTAGACAGAATTAGAATTGTCAAACTATAAAACTGAAACTGATAAATTGCCTACCCACTTGAAAATAGATTTTGTGTTTACTTAAGAGCTGAGGAGATGGAGAGAGCCCTGCTACAGAACAAACACTACACTTATGACTCATCATGATGGCACCCTCATCCGCTCTCCTCATCCATTCATTTTCTCTCCCCTTGAGCTAGCTGAACTCTCCGTCTAACCTGACGGGCAGTATTTTTGTCTGGTTTATTTTTATGTTGTGTAAATTCGACTAAAGTAAATATATAAAGATGACTCTGCGACCGACCGTCTCCCCTGCAGGTATTTTTTCAGCTACATCCTGCAGTTCCAGTTCTACGAGAAACTGTGCCAGGCAGCCAATCACGTTGGCCCCCTGCACACATGTGATATCTACCGTTCAAGGGAGGCAGGAGCTGTCTTAGAGTAAGTCCTGACTCCTCCTATATAGAGTTTATAATAATAATTTATAATAAACTATTTATATAGAACTTTGCAAAAACACTTTTACAAAGTGATTCACAACACTAACCCTCCGACTGTCATTAGAACGACAACCTACCTCAAACCATAACCGCAAGCACGGGAGCAGCACATGTTCGACCTCATGTCCGACTGTTGTTTCCGCATGTCAGACCTTTGGTGTGTGCGTGTGCATCCCAACTTGTGTGCAAAGCGCAAGTTGGCAGCTCGACAGAGAGCATTTCTAGTTTTGTATTGTATTTATTTTGTAATAATGCTAGAACAATGCCTATTTCAGCATGCTACCATGCAGGAATAGAAAGCCTGCTGTTTCTATTTAGCTTTAATTCCTCATTGATGATGTCACTGGTAGAAAGGTTTCTGAACTGATGCCATATTATGATGAGCATTATTGAGGACCATTGATTTGAAGATACTGTAGGTTGAAATGGGATTGATTGATTGAAGTGGGCGATAACTGAGTAAATGTACTTGAGTACTGTACTTAAGTACAGATTCTGAGGATCCACAGATACTTTACTTGAGTATTTATTTATTTATTTTATACTTATTACTTACTCTAATACATTTCAAGACAAATTATTATACGTACATTTCTAGGAAGGCTGTACTTTTAGGTTGGCTGTTGAGAACATGATGCGGCATGCCCCCTGTGACATGTGGCAGCCACACTGGGTGCCCCTCACTTCACACAAGTGTGATTTCGTTTTTTTCCCCCATTTCTGCTCTCACACTAGCCATGTCTGGCTTAATTCCACCTCTGTTCACCAGCTACAGCAGGGCTTAATTCTCTTGCTCGGTGTTCAAACTGTTGTTGTTATAAGAGAGGACGATTGGCACAATCAATTCTTACCTTTTTCTATATTGTATCAAAAAAGGAAAGTATAATCCTGCTAATTGGTGTATAACATAGTTGTTCTACAAGCAAGCACATCAGTGCATACAGTACAAGTGGTTTCAGAGTAAAAAAAACAAGAATTGTGAAAGAAATACAGCAATTTGTTGATGTGAAAAATAAGACATTTACTTTTACTCTTAAGTAGCCTACATTTAAAAGCAAGTTTTTAATATTTCAGTAAAATTTTCACTGAGCTACTTTTACTTGTAGTGGAGCAAATCTGACCAGATCGTATTTGTACTCTTACTCAAGTACTGTGGTCGAGTACTCTGTCCACCTCTGTTGATTGGATACTTTAACAGTTTGCAGAAAAAAGCACAGGAAAGTACATAAAAGGTCTGCAAAGGATTTAAAATCCAAGAAAGCATATGGCTTGTGTCCAATGGTGTCGGAATTGGGTGAAGTGGTCCTTTAAGCCCTATTTTATACGGTATAGGCTACTTTGTCGCACAAAGGTGTTGCGCAAACATGGTGAAAGTAGCAGATCTACAAGCTCTTGTCACTATTAGGGGTTGATTGTTAATTGATTATTAAATTATCAATGTATTTTTTAATAATCAATTGCATACAGGTAGTTCAATTTACGATGGAATGTTGCAGCCCTACAAAGAAGTGAGATCTCATTTCCATATTTCCAGGACGGTGCTGAAGTCTGGTTCTTCCAAACCCTGGACTGAAGTTCTCCAGTCAGCTCTGGGGACCAACAAGTTGGATGCCGGGGCTCTGATGAGATACTTTGATCCCATGATCAAATGGCTCCAACAGCAGAACGTCAATGAAACCTTAGGGTGGCCCGACGTCAACTGGGTGCCAGCCGTCCCTGAGGGCTATGCACAGGGTGTTGGTTGGTGAGAAGGGGTTTAACGACACAAGTGTTTCTCAAAACATGTTAATGATGGAGAAATAAAGACAAAATGCAATATACTAGTTGAAAGATGCGTGATGTGTAGACATGCAGTCCTAAATGAAAATGTAATTTCGCAATGCAAGCATAAACACACACACACGCACACAAATCATGTCCTACCATATTATTACTTACTAGACCTTACCCGTTCTGAATATATGAACACCAAATGATGTACAGTGTGGGTGTACCGTTTTTTTTTAAAGATTTGCACAAAAGCTGTAGGTGGAAGAGCAAAAAGTGTGTTTTGAAGAAAAGTCAAAATGGCGGAAAATCTATCCTGACGCAAATGGGCGTGGCCTATATGGGGAGATAAACATAAACCAAGGAATCTTTTTTATTTTACGACTTACGGTTCAAGAGTTATTAGGCGAAATGTAAAGTGGGCTGTTATAGCGCCACCATGAGGCCAACTGATGTAATTATGTATTACATTCATTTTAATAATTATTATGAACCTCCCCTCCAAGTGTCCGACGGTTTCTGAGAGAAAAAGACTTGATCGTCGATGGGAAATTTTATTCACTAATAAATTCATTATGAATTAATGCCTGGTCAATGTCTGCATCTTTTACATATAACTTGCACTCTGAAGTATGTCTGAGATGAGGGTGTTTTCTGGCAAGGTGTAAGAGATATTATTACTATTATATTATTATTTTCTTGTTTTTGTATAAATGTTGGCCCTTTAATGTTGTGTCCAAGATCTTTGTCATCTCCTTCAGATTTCTACAAAAAGATAATTTAATCAGGCATAAACAGGCTTAGCTCTATACTAATGTTCCTGTTATTTATTTTTAAGGCAGGAAAGCTTCTCTTGTAATCTTTCTTGGATAAATGCATTAAATAATATTGCTATCAGATGTCTCAACCATAAAATGTAAACTCTAAGTCTTTCTAAATCCAAACTAAATACAAATTATGGTTTAAAATGGAATTCTAATAATAGCAGTAAGAGAACTCTAATTAATGTTGGAAAAAAAATCAATGTACTCGCTATGACCGTGTTGAATGAATGAAATATACCATTTTGTCAACTGCGTCAGATGTTAGGTCCATGCCATGGAGTTGACATCTACAAATGTAGGGAGGTTGGCCCATTACATGGTTTAATATAGCCAACACTTTGGTCCATTTTTTTCCTTTTTAATTTATAAATTAATGGTTTTGACCCAATTCTCAAGAATGGGACACACTGTATAATGTATGTTACAGTGAATGTAAATAAAAAATATATATACCTGTTGATCATTTTAAACCAGTGTTTAATGACGTCATTACACTGATCAGGACCATGATTCCCGTAAATGGAGGTCATAAAATATGAGCAACTGTCTTCTAATATAACTGTTTAGGAACACTGTGTTAAAAGATCTCTCTTCATTCGTGTAGGCCTATACGTTTTTTCAAGACATTATCACAGTCAAACAAAGATCTGAATAAATGCATTTTCTGAATTCGCTCTATTCAAACTCTGCAGTATTACGCAAATGAGTCTCCCACTACAATCATATCCAGTCCACTTCATTTATAGAGCTCATTTAAAACAACAGTGTTAAACCAAAATAGAACAGAAGTAAAATGGTACAAAAAAGGGATAAAACACTAAATAAACAAAATGTAAGAAGTGATAAATGACAGAAAAAACACAAAATATAGACACAACTCCGTCTGGGTTAAAAGGACTCCCATAGTGATTATAACGAAGTGGTTCAGTATACCTACTGAACATCAGGTCATCAGCAGGTCCTTGTTCTATAGTCCAGGAATATTTGACCCAAGAACGTGGATCAAGCTCTCACCAACTGTAGGCAAGGCACGTCTATTTGTGTAGGCCTATAGCACACATGGAGCAGGACATGCAGAGGAACCCGTTATTAACTCATGCCGATGCATTGTGACCTTGTAGATACCGGTAAGCTATTTGGAGTGTACCAGTGGTTAGTAGTATACCCCAAGCAATTGGCAAACAATAGGATTATATTAATAATATAACATTAATAAAAACCAGTAAGATGCCTGAGGGCGAGACGCGACCTCGCCCTAAAGGTCTAAAGGTCGCGTGCACGCATCCGCCTGGGTGACAGACTGCTGGGCGAGTGCTGGTGCTTTGGCATGAGGGGACAGATCAACATATGGAATGAATTCTGTACTGGCCATATATGGAGCGTGTCTTGAGGGTACAGGGTTTGATGAGGTCAGATCAACATATGGAATGTTAGAACAGCCAGACCCTGCTCATAGAACATTTCATGGTAGGGGTTCAATGCCTTGCTCAAGGGCACTTCAGCGGTGGTAATTTTAACGTGCCGGTCCGGGGATACGAACTGGCGACCTTCCGATAACAAGACCGCTCCGCAAACCGTTCAGCCACCGCTGTATGTGGTAGAATCTAAGAAAAGGTTTTTCCTTTCAAGGCTTTTATTGGGTAGGCCCTAAAATTACGATGCCCTTGATCACAGGGAATTTTGGGTAGGTCTACTTCTGATTCCGGTTTGAGGTTTCCTGCATGATTATGACTACAAATCAAGTGACTATACAACATGACATAAGCTACCATCCGCTCTTGACTGGATCATAAACCCGAAAAGGAATGCTTCCCAGGCTACGGAGAAACAGGGATTAAAAAAAACAGATGGGTGGGCTGCAAACACTTTCGAAATGTTGAAGTGAGATGTGAAAATGGGTGAAGTGCTCCTTTAAGTGGATTAAAGCTCCCTCTTTGTTAGAACAGGCTTCCTCTCCCGTTTCTTATTCTCTCTCTTCTTCTTGTCTTCCTTGTGAAATATCCTTCCATCAGCCTGCTCCACCCACCTCACTTTGATGTCTGCTGGTGCCCCCTGGTGATCCTTCATGTTCTGCTTCAACTGAAACACAAAGTAGAATGATTCTCATCATAAGTTAGCATATTAAGTTATTATAACAATAGGTTATATCAATATCGTCTGCAGCCGTGAACTCAAGTCAGCACTGCTGATCGAGCTGACAGTGCCATGGGATGGGGGACTGGAAGCTGCCTACAAAATAAAGATGGCAAAATACACAGAGCTGGTTGCAGAGGGAAAGCGAATGGAATACCGAGGACGTACCCGGTGGAGGTAGGAGCTAAAGGCTTTGTTGGCAGCTCAAACATAACACCTGCTCAATGACATGGGGTTATGGGGAGCCAGACTGTGAAAGCCACCAAAGAACTCTCTGAAAAAAGCAGAGAAAGCAAGCCTCTGGCTGAAACAACGAGACAAAGCTTGGGGAGTAGCAACTAAATAAGTTGAGCTGCCGGGGGTGTTGTCAGTCAGGGAGACGTCCCTGTTCACTGCCCCGCCACCAGGAGATGTTCTGGGAGACGTGATCAAGCATCTATAGGTGGTCCCCAGCTGATGGCCCTGCAGCAAAATGTTTTGGTATGCGGCCTGGCTCAGGGGAGAGGACGCCCCTGCCATGCATATAGTCCACCATGTGCACCGTTTGAGGTGTGACAGGCCTAAGGTCTAGCAGACGACAACATAAAATATGTAACGTATAGAATAATTGTAGGTTTGAAATTACATTATTGGTCGTGGTTCTGCCTTGGACAGCAGACATTGAAGCTTATGCTGCCCAATAGAATTATAGACAGGTGCCACTGAACAGCAAACCAGATTATGTAAATTATTCAACATGCATAATAATGAGCCACAAAAGTATACAGTACATTGAAAACATTTAAACAACCACCCATTTTCCACCTCATCTTCAAATAATTGGTCCTCTATAATGCCCATTACAAGATGGCACCATTTATGTCTACTACTCACTCTGTCTCAGAGGAGGGCTGTGGACAGTTCAGAAACTTGCCTATAGGCATAGATTGTGTCAATGACATCATCAATTGGGATTCCAAGCTACTAGAAACTAGAGCCTTTCTCTTACTAGAAATTGGCATTGTTCTCTCATTAACAGATGATAAAAAAGAGAGAAAAAATAAATTGTATTATATGACCAAAACTTCCTATTAATAATGTCATTGGTAGGCAGTTTTCTGAACTGCATCTTATAATGAGCATTAGTGAGGACTAATGACATGAACAAGAGGTTGAAAATAGATGAAGTGCTCCTTTAATTGAGCAGTTGACACGGAAGAACTAAGATCTAAGATCTAAGTCCATAATAAATATCCATATAATGTATAGATTATGGGTAAGGGGTCAGGACCGATAGGCCTTTTCGGGGAGGGGTGAGAATAAATTATGGACTTCACTTAGATGGTTCTTAAATTGTAATAATACAGAATTACAGATTGATTATACCTGCTCCAAAATGGTGTCCGGTATGGCAGGGCCGTTCATATCCAGGAAGGAGTTTATGGTCAGTTTCACTCTCAACACTTGTTTCTTCACTACAACTTTGAAAAGAAACATTGTTTCATTGAATAGATTATCTGAAATCTAATCTTATTCACAGTATAATCAGTCAAATTAAATGTTTTTATTTTTGAGTGGTGTAAACCACTCCTACAACTGGCTTTTGTGTGCAGAAAAAAATGAGCATGGTTGCTATGTTCAAAATAATTTCTGACGTAATTAAATCACACCCGGGTGAACTGGATGACCGTAGCAACCATGGTCATTTTTTCTGCACAAAAAGAGCCAGTTGTGAAATCACATCCGGGTGTGATTTCATTACGTCAGATCAGAGCTGATCAGGCTATATAATACCTTACCTTATATAATACCTCACATCAGACATTACGTCAGACCACAGCTGATCATGCTATATAAAACCTTACACCACTCAGTTCACACGGGTGTGATTTTTTATAATGTTCTTCCTTATTTCTCTTGGCCAAAACTGACAGATATAGGCCTACAACAATGTCAAATCCACAGTTAACATTCATAATATGCCTTTACCCACTCAGTCTCATCCTAGATTGCCTTTATAGATTGACCAATACAACAAGTTAAGAACTGATACGGGTTCTGAACATTACAAATTAATATTATCACACATTATTATATAATAAGTTATGCTAAATGCCTAAATTGTAATGTTATGTAATTAAAATTAGTATTGATCTAATTATATTTTTAATGGTGTCAACTGTCAAATCTTGCTGGCTGGGTTTTGGGCATAGTTTTCGAATGAACCAGAGAGCGCCATCCAGTAGAATATTAATTCAGGGCCCCCAAACACCTTGGGCCAGCTTTGAACTGCAGCACAAATATAGCCAAAGTAACAGTGAGTTATCAGTAATCACTTACCACTGTAGCAGATGAAGGGCTTTTTTTGGTTACAAGGACTGTCCCCCCATTTGGACTCTCTGGAAAACACCAGGGCAGCACATTTATCTCTTAGATCACCACTTGGTTCCCCATCATTCCAGTGCCTGAAGGAGGAGCTGCTCCCATGGGACCACTTCCAGGAGTGTCGATACAAACCGATCCAATAGATCCCTAATGGGTTCATCTGGATCTCCTGGGTCTCCTGGATCTCCTGGTTCTCAGCCTGGTTCCTCACACTGGCCAGGTCTGTGTGTTTCTTCCTGCACTCCCCCTGAGCCTCGTACCATGTCTGTGCCTTTGGAATGATGATATAATTCTTCATGGGATCTGAAAATAAACTACAGTGAGTTCCTGTACAAAATGAACACAATATGTATTTTTTTCATTTCAAGGACCCCAGTTTGATGAACTCAGACTTTATTTACGGGGCCAGTTTCGAATTGCAGCCGTCCGTAGGTGCTCTTTGAAAGCGGTTTTGATGGAGTCAAGGGATTCACATGTCTTAATGGCTGTTGGTAGGGTATTCCACATTTTAGTGGCATAGGACTGAAATTAATTGAATCCCTTGCTTGAGCTGAATCTGGGTTGCACATGGTTTGTTGAACTCCCTCTGGTGTTGTGAGTGTGGACTTTGTTGACATTAAGGAAGTATTTAGACATGTACATGGGTATCTTGGTCGTGTAGCGAATCTTCTAGACCAGAACCATTGCAAGATGCTGTACTCTGTTGTACGTCAACCCTAGGGTGAGCCTATGTATGTATTCACTATCAAGCCTATCAAAATGGGCAGGGGTGAGGTGGGTTCCATTCACCTCCACCATGTGTTCTCTCCCCTCCAGGTAGGATTGCATCCAGCTCACTGATGTGCTATCTATGTAGAAGCTGGTAGAAGCAGGGGTCATCTCTAAAATATAGGGTCAACTGTCAGCCGTTTATAGCCGACAGCATTATTTTGTTGGGGGCTTTGTTTGTTCTTCGACGTGGTTGTTGTGTATGTTGAGACAGGCAGAACAATTTCGTAGGTATGCTGATACAGCCTAACAGCTGCATTGTCCTAAAAATCCTTCTTGTTTAAAGGGATTGTGACATAAAAAAATGTTTGAGCTCAATTGCACTGGAAAAAAGGGAACTTTTAACATTCAGTAGATTTTCTGGGGTTTCTGGCTCAAACAGGTGCTCTGAGTTTCCTGCTGTTTGTGATGTTGACAGAAAATCCCATATATGTCAATGGGATTAGCCAGCAGATGTCACTGTTTTCACTGTTTTGCCTGTTTTCATTGCAGCTCAGTAAGACTTCCAAACCCCAGAGAAAGCTCCAGACCACAGAAAATCCACTGAATGTACAAAGTTCAGGTTCTTTGGATGTAATTGTCATAAAACCTAACCTCGGGAAGCTTTTCCGGAAATCTGGCCGACGCGGAATCTGCCATCCAACAGAACATTAGCAGCACCCCTAGCGGCCAATGTTCTGTTGCGCATTTTCAATGGAGTGAAATCCAAGATGGATGCCAGATTCCAAGACAGAGTGGATCAAAACATCTTTTTTTGAGTGGTGTAAACCACTCCTACAACTGGTTTTGTTAGTTTGTGCAGAAAAAATGAGCATGGTTGCTATGTTCACCCTGTTCACCCGGGTGTGATTTCATTACGTCAGACATGATTTCATTACGTCAGACAGGCTATATAAGACCTTACACCACTCAGTTCACACGGGTGTGATTTTATTGAAAACATCGCACTTGCAAACACAGAACGTAGGCCAAGCTGAGAAGTTGGGCAGCAACGTAAGCACCTTAGATTTTGCATATGTTAGGAGTAATTGGGAACATGGAAACTACCATCCACCAAAAATAACAGATCTACAATAACTCCAAATTATCCATCAATCATGTTTCACCTAGATACAGGAGCTGACCCAATTAATACTTGACCTAATGGTCAAGATTCAATTTATCCCCTGAGCAAGCAGGCAGGCTCTATTAGCTCAATGGTAAAAGATGTCAGCACTTGCACAGGAAACCGGGTTCTAATCCGCAGTAGAAGAGAAAAGTTATCACCCGTGTCATATGAGGGGCGCTAATATATTAAAGTCTATCTCATGTTGATTATGTAATGGTTATGTAAAACAAACGGTGCAAACACAAACATTAAACGCCATTAACAATAAAGGGACAATATGACATAAATGACACATTATGGCGTACATTTTCCCTTCATTGTCAATGTGTTTACAAAACAAACATTGAACTAAAGACAAACATTAGGGAATCAAGCGCCATGGCTTTTGGCCAAACGAGGCACAAGTTATGCCTGTTTAAAGGTTTCATTTTCAAACGATTGCTATAGCGCCCGACCAATTGGAGTAAGACTGTCAGCACTATTTGGCATGACCCTCTACCATACTGCAACGTTGCATAAACACTATTTGGCATGACCCTCTACCATACTGCAAAGTTTCATAAACATGTAACTCTGCATGTATGTATTAGGGGCAGAATAAGATTTTTTATATGACTGCAATTTACTTTGGCTCATAAAACCTTCAACTGCAACTGTACTGATAAGACCCAATTATTGAAATCCCAAACATGGAATATACTTGGACCATGCATATGTCACATAATGCCTGTCTCGGGACTGTACCTGCCAGTATGCAGAGGATAACTCCCCAGTCTCGCTGGCTAACTATAGCTAACCACTTTAACCCTGACATCCCAATTTTGGTTATGTCATTAGAGGCTAAAAATAAAAGAGGATTTTTGTTCTACAAGCTCACAGCATGCCGTGATGTGTTGTGAGCTTGTAGATCAGCTTTTCGCCAAAGATAATTTCGATTGTATAGGCAGATATCAGTGAGCCTACCGGTGTTGGAAACAAGTAGTATAGCTGCAGCAAATGTGCTGCACTGCCCTTTTGAACATTTCCCGACTCCTTACAGCAGCCAAGATACACAAAGGTGCATGAAGGCAGACACACACAACATCACATATAAGAAGGGTCTTATTCAGTATAGTCTATAAAAACATTAATACATACTTAGGATTACATCTCGTCAGTAGTTATAAATTAACCACCAATGGCCAAGTGGCCAATGGGTCTCCATTGGAAGCAAAACAGTGCATAGATAAATCTGAAAACAAAAACGTAAAGGACAGAAATCACCTGAAGAAATCCCATAAATTGTAATTTATTTGGCCACAATGATTTCAAATAGGTATATTACAGTAGTCTTTTTCATACCACATATAGTAACTAACTAGCCTCGGTCCCAGGCTTACTCATCTGCGAAAAAGCCTGGTCACAACCTAAGGCAGAGACGCTATCGGCGGAAGTGTCGGTCCGGAACATCCGACAGATTTATTTCCCCCGGATACATCATTTCCTTGAGCGGTACTTCCGCCGAAATCCCGCAACTTCCACCCAAAACAAATGATAGCGTAGGTCTTGCCCAGCATGCATAGTAACAGCCTAATACACAATCTGTGAATTTAGACAAAGACGTCCCATCATCATAAATGATTTCCACCGAAAAACATTAACATATTACATACATATTCAAGTTGATTTGATTTCACTAGACTAGCCATTATGTCTAGTAAGTATGTAGGCCCAGACAGCACACAACACATTGGGGCACACAGTAAAATCTTTAGTGTTTATTGGACTCAGCGTACAAATGGAACAAAATGGACCCTGCAGGTCTACCAATGCCTTAGTTCTTAATGTTGACTTATTAAGATTACCACCAAGTTTACATTTAGAGCCTTTTTCCAACCTTTGTTAAGAATGTAAAAGTTTGCAACATTTGTGTGTTGCTCATGCAGGCATTGATGTAGAGCAAGTGTCCATTGTAATTTAGGTAATTTTGACCTTCCGATGGACAAAGATGGGAATGCAGATGGGAATGAGATACAGTACCTTTACCGGATTGCCGTGTCAGGCATTTGAGGAAGCTCGAAACGTCAACTTGGTTATCTAAATCAAAAATATATTTAGAGCTGGATCCAGTGTGCGGACTCTGTTCTCTTTTAATATTTGTCTCTGACATCAATACATGATGGCATGTGCCGCATGACACTACAAATGGCCTGGCTTTTTAACTTTGGATGCGTGTGCTATAACTGGTCTATGCCATCTTGATTGGTGCAAGAGCGCAGAGAATTATGTTGGTTCCATTTGTTCACTCTCAGAGATAAATGAACACACATGATTTAACAATGTAATGTAGGTGGAACAAAGCAGTGCCAGGAATTTACAGGACAGTACAAGCAGAGAATTTCGGCAGATTGGATACAATATGCCCATTGATAAATCAACAACTAACATGAACTGTATCATTTCATCATGTCTTTACAACTTGAGCCACGCAGTGGAAAAAAGCACCTTTCTTATTCTCAAACTCTAAGGTATTTCCAAGAGGTTGTGTTGAGCATAAACGTCCTCTGTGATCCTGTACACCTCAGAGATGAGCGGTAGAGCATCACCTAGCATGGCCACCACCTGCTCTGGGGTACCTGCATTCATCACTGTAAAAAACCTGTCACGGCCTGGCAGAATAAGAAATGCTGTTCTCACAGCCGCACGTACAACCCTGGGATGGTGCCGGGCCAGGGATTCATCGTAGGACTCCGTACACATGACTGAGGTCTTACAGTCTTCTGTACTGGTACGGAGACGCTCCATGAACAACTCCATAAATCTCAGGGTACGGTGGAGTCTTAACAGGGTGCGGCAGCCTGACTCTGGGTGACTGCCCCTCTTGTTGATGTCCACCAGTTCATTCTCCAACTCATATTTGATCATAGACTGGATAGTGACATAGTGGGAACCATTCTCACCGTTGAGGAAGTTGACTAGGATCTGGATTTTATTGACAGCATCCTTGGAGACGAAGCTGAACACACTGCCCAGGCTATTCATAAACCTATAAAAATATAAAAATAACATATCATGTAAAATGGTAGCCTAGCTGGTCCATTACAGCATGATCAATATGAGGTACATAACTGCTCAATGATGGCAGCAAATGTTACTCTGCATTGGGATAAATACTCAGTCTTTTTGCATGACAAACCAGGACAAGAACTGTATTATTGTAACTCTAAAGCTCTTACCTTACTAGCTCACGCCACCCGGCAGCATATTGCGCAATGGAGACTTCTTTATTTTCCAACAGACATTCCTTGAACGAGTCGTGAACTTCTTTCATGGAGAATTTCTGTTCATCCGCTGCCACAGAATCAGCCATACTGTCAGGACGCTGACTTAGTGCTGGAGTGCAGATTGTATTCTCTTTCTATACGTATTCCCTGAATCTTCACCCAGCATACACCTGTAGACTGTCAACTTGAGTTGAGCGAGCCTTTCCCTTTAAGTGAGTTGGATGCTGGAGTGCTAATTTCACATTAAACCTGTTTGGTTTTTAAAAAATCACAACTATTTAAGCTATGTTGACAAACACAAAACTAGTTTAGCTTGTAGAACTTCCTCCTGTCCTCATCCTCAAGTAGGCTAACATTATCCTCTAAGAAGAAGCCATGCATCTACCTGCTGTAATAACCTTAATATGTATACTGTAATACGCACCCATGCATTTAAGTGGCCCTTTTCTCCTGCAACTGTACTGATAAGACCCAATTATTGAAATCCCAAACATGGAATATACTTGGACCATGCATATGTCACATAATGCCTGTCTCTGGACTGTACCTGCCAGTATGCAGAGGATAACTCCCCAGTCTCGCTGGCTAACTATAGCTAACCACTTTAACCCTGACATCCCAATTTTCATTGTCATTCGAGGCTACAAAGAAAAGAGGATTTCTGATCTACAAGCTCACAGCATGCCGTGATGTGTTGTGAGCTTGTAGATCAGCTTTTCGCCAAAGATAATTTCGATTTTTGTTATTTGTTTTAAAATGTGTAATGCTGTGGAATAGAGTAGATTAGAGTTGCCTTGATGACCTTAGTTGTATAGGCAGATAGCAGTGAGCCTACCGGTGTTGGAAACAAGTAGTATAGCTGCAGCAAATGTGCTGCACTGCCCTTTTGAACATTTCCCGACTCCTTACAGCAGCCAAGATACACAAGGGTACATGAAGGCAGACACTGACACAACATCACATAACAAGAAGGGTCTTATTCAGTATAGTCTATAAAAACATGAATACATACTTAGGATTACATCTCGTCAGTAGTTATAAATTAACCACCAATGGCCAAGTGGCCAATGGGTCTCCATTGGAAGCAAAACTGAGATAAATCTGAAAACAAAAACGTAAAGGACAGAAATCACCTGAAGAAATCCCATAAATTGTAATTCATTTGGCTACAATGATTTCAAATAGGTATATTACACTTACAGTAGTATTTTTGTCATTTAATCTTTTTCATACCATAGTAACTAACTAGCCTCGGTCCCAGGCTTACTCATCTGCGAAAAAGCCTGGTCACAACCTAAGGCAGAGACGCTATCGGCGGAAGTGTCGGTCCGACAGATTTATTTCCCCCGGATACGATTTTCCGACCATTCACAACACTTGTTTCATTCACGGAGAAGGTAAACTCATTTGTAAAGCATCAACATAATTTCCTTGAGTGGTACCAAAATCCTGCAACTTCCGCCCAAAACAAATGATAGCGTCTACAGCGTAGGTCTTGCCCAGCATGCATAGTAACAGCCTAATATACAATCGCTCTGGATAAGGTCATAGATGGGGCTAGATCATTTACTGTATTTTGAATCAACCAGCAGATATATACAGGTAGTTTTTTTTATGGTTTCTTTTTTGTGGCCTTCGCCTTTATTTTACATTTTTTATGGAGGGACAGACAGTAGGTTGACAGGAAATGGGGAGAGATGGGGGGATGACATGCAGTAAAGGCCGTCGGGATCGGGAGTCGAACCCGCGGCACACTGCCAGACTGGATTACCAGCCAATGTGCCTGGACCGCTGAGCCACGGCCCAGGCAACAGAAACAGACTTAAGAGTATGAATGAATGAATGAATGAATTAATTCATTCATTCATTCATTCATTCATTCATTCATTCATTCATTCATTCATTCATTTTATTTATATAGCACCTTTCCAAACATAAAGTTACAAAGTGCTTTACAGACAGGATTAAAAACAACAATCATAAAGAACATCAAGAACATCAGAAATGATAAAGCATAACATCAGATCAAAACACATCACGGATAGAAAGAAAGGTAAATAAATAAACATACATACACACCTCCATATATGCATATCTACACATATACATATACACACATACACACATACACACATACACACATACACACATACACATGTACATACATCCATACACATACATATATATACACGTATATATATATACATACATACATACATACATACATACATACATACATACATACATACATACATACATACATACATACATACATACATACATACATACATACATACATACATACATACATACATACATACATACATACACTTACACACATACACACACAGGTCTACATACACATACACACATACATATAAAACTGAAATTAGGAAAAACACTTGACATACAGGTGTGTTGTTAAAAGCTGTTTAAAAGCGGGCACTGTCTCCGCTTGCCTAAGGGCCAAGGGGAGGGCATTCCAGAGCGATGGAGCGCGGGCCGCAAAAGCCCGGTCACCTCGGGTGACAAGATGAGTTATAGGTGGAGTTATAAATTGAGTTGAGCGAGCCTTTCCCTTGAAGTGAGTTGGATGCTCAAGCACCCTTGGTAATTTCACATTAAACCTGTTTGGCTGTGGACTCGGGAGTGACTGGTGGCGGGGGGGTTGAGCACCCATGGCAGTGATAAGAAGTCAGCACCAGGGTTATTTCACGCAACGTTTGGCTTGTATGTTTTCTACAGTTGCGGGGTTTTTTCCCCGAGTCGTAATAAGGCTGCCGTACTTTATACCTCATACTTTAAATGCTTAATATGAGGTATAAAGTACAGCAGCCATGTGTTCATAAAACAGAAAGATTGGGTATTGGGTAAGACTGATGTTATGTATCTTTCAGGACCTTTCACTGCTTCGTCTCAACCATTACTCAATGGCTCTGGTCTCAGACCCCGCGGTGGATATTTTGACATTCCGTTTTTTTTTTTTTTTTGGAATGTTGCCACTACTGTTGGACCAGCCATAAACTAAACAGGTTCATCTCGATGTTCTGCATCTTTGTAATGTTAGTGTTAGTAAAAAGCAGGTAAAATAGTAACGTTTGACTTGAGGCAGACTAACATCAGTCACTCTACACTCACTGTAGTAGAAGAGGTGCGCCTGGTGAGGGTTTAAACCCCGCAGCTATGTCGAGTCGGCCTACAGGAAATACGTAAGCTGCGACCATGAGACCCGTTTCTGAATTCGTCTATATATGGATCGTGTCATAAGGCGTGATGGACTGATGGCCATATATGGTGACGTGATGTGTCACTAGGCGTGAGGGACTGACGGCCATATATGATGGTGTGATGTCAACTGGTCATTTCAATAAGTAGTGGCTGCTAAGCCCTCAGGGACATCTTGCTAGGAACCCCAAGAGGGTGACAGGTCATCTGTTGACATGGTGTCCACGACCGGGACATCCTCAGCTTCAGTTGTGCGCATGAAGACTTGAAGACGCGGGCGGCTGTGGCTCAGGAGGTAAAGCAGGTCGTCCAATGATCCCTGGGTCGGCGGCTCGAATCCCAGCTCCTCCTGTCCACATGCCGAAGTGTCCTTGGGCAAGACACTGAACCCTACATTGCCTCCAATGAGTTGGTCGGTGTGAGCTCGCCACCATTGGTGCGCTGGCGTCAACTGTTCGCCGCTCCCAATGTATGAATGAATTAACCATTGTAAAGCACTTTGAGCACTTGGAAAAGCGCTATAAAAATGCAATTCATTATTATTGTTGAGTGGTGTAAACCACTCCTACAACTGGCTTTTGTGTGCAGAAAAAAATGAGCATGGTTGCTATGTTCAAAATAATTTCTGACGTAATTAAATCACACCCGGGTGAACTGGATGACCGTAGCAACCATGGTCATTTTTTCTGCACAAAAAAAGCCAGTTGTGAAATCACATCCGGGTGTGATTTCATTACGTCAGATCAGAGCTGATCAGGCTATATAATACCTTACCTTATATAATACCTCACATCGGACGTCAGACATTACGTCAGACCACAGCTGATCATGCTATATGAAACCTTACACCACTCAGTTCACACGGGTGTGATTTTTATTATTGAAAGTAGCCAAACCAAGGCGTGCCCCAGGATTAAAGTCATCAAGGTTACATTTAACTTAATTATGACATTATTTTATGGACATCAAAACAGACTTTAGACTGTAAGATCCTTCTCAATAAATGTAAAGCAAAACATAATAGCTATTTATGGGTTTCAGCCTAATTATTTCATAATTTATGCAAATATGCTAAATGACAAAAGGTTGAATAATTTAGTCATGGCAAGATACGAATTTCAGGACATACACTCAGAGTCTAAGAGAGACTAAGATAATCATTGACTAAATGTGAAAAATGTAGAAATGTCCTTATTTCGACTTTTGCAAATTATGCAAATTAAAAAGGTGGCATGATTGCACCATGGTAACAGATGCATTTCTATACATCACAAACATAGACCTTTCTAAGTTAAGTAAAGCAAAGTTATTGTAATTTCTTGTGTTGGGGAATATTTAGCCAAATAAGCCAATTATGCTAATGTGTTACTACTATAGGCCTACATGTTTATATACTTTTATAACATACTTTTATATGTCATAGCATTTGTGTGTGTGTATAATTACAAAGTGTGAATAAACTTAATTGTAACATATAACATCTACAGTAAACTGCACAAAATCCTACTCTGCATATAATGGGAGTTAATGGGGAAACAATGATTGTCCCAAAAAAGTATTAAAGCTACTCATTTGAAAATGCTATCATGTCTCAAAGTACTTATATGGACCCAACAAACAAAATGGTAGCAAATAGATTTTGCCACCAAAAATGTCCCTCACTTCTGGTCTGGCCCATGGACTAATCTTGCTGGGGACCCCCCAAAGGACCACTGGGGGTCCCCGGACTGCCACTTTGAGAACCATCGCTTCAGTGGACCTTGATAAACTCACCCAAACTACATAGAAATAAATACAAGGACACTTATATCATCAATAAAACGTTTATTTGATGTTATCGTTTCAGAAATGCTCACCATTAGGAATATAAAATGTGTAGCTGCTTATGCATGCTATAGACATTTACAATGTACTTTTATAGATCAATATTGTAACAAGAACATTAAATACAGTGCGTACAACTGCTTCCATTTGTTTTTTATCATAGTTTTTTTTTAATGACATAAAATGAAATAGTAAAAAAAAACACGGCCTCCTCACGCATTAGGACAATATCAGTCACCAGAAGCAGAGCTGTGTGTTTACTTTTCAAAAAAGTAAAACATTCATTTGGAGCACAATATCAGTCACCAGAAGCAGAGAGGGTTTTTTTTTTAGCTCATCAGAGATGTTATCTGTCCTCCCAAAGACACTGAGGGAGAGTCACCATCAAGCCCAAACCCAGGGTAGAGAGGTTCAGTGAATGTGGTCTGGAAGGTGTAAATGTGTGTCAGTGAGTCAGAGGACACATCATAGAAGGACAGAGTCCCTGCAGGGCAGTCCAGATACACTGCTACTCTGTTGGCGACAGAGAGATCATCAGGGAGTTTAGTGGACCTACTATTGTGAATGACAGCGTAAAGGGGCCCACAGTACAGACTCCAGGAATGATCATTCTCTCCAAGCCCACTGGCCTCTCCTGTCCTGCTGATTCGTCTGTAAGTCGCTCCTATCCTAACATCTGCTTCACTCCTCTCTACCTCCCACAGGTAACAGCTTCCAAACAGACCTTCTGTACACAGAACCTGGTCATACTCATCATCAAATCTGCCAGGATGGTCAGGGTATGACTGAAGCTCTGCCCCCTTTGTTGCCTTCCTGTTGTTGTCAGACAGACAGAGTGTTCTGCTTGCTGTGTTTGGGTCCAGAGTGAGACGATGGAAATCTGATGAGAAAACAACAGTATTAAAAAAACATTAATTCACACCCCATTGTCAATGGCATTTAATGTTTGTGTGACAAGAATCTACACTATAGCTGAATATAGGAGGGGCTAGCGCCCCTCAAAAATAATAGAGAGAGAGAGAGAGAGAGAGAGAGAGAGAGAGAGAGAGAGAGAGAGTGAGAGTGTGCGCTATGATCTACATTAAAGCTCATAGCGCAGCACTTTGTGCCGCCCTACGAGCTTGTAGATCTGCTATTTTTCAATAGCCTATTGTATAAAATATTGGTTAATGTGGTTAAACACTAAAGTGTGTAGTGGAGTAGAAGTACAAAGTATTGAAAAATGGAAATACTCAAGTAAAGTAAAGGTACCTCATTATTGTATTTACATACAGTACTACTTGAGTAAATTTGAGTTACTTTCCACCACTGCACATCATGGCAGTAGCAAGTTAGCAACATGCCACATCAGACAGACAGACAGACAGACAGACAGACAGACAGACAGACAGACAGACAGACAGACAGACAGACAGACAGACAGACAGACAGACAGACAGACAGACAGACAGACAGACAGGTACTCACGTTTTGTAAGGAGTTGAGGATTAGTCCAGAATTCTCCTCCATGTTTCACACTGTAGGAATTCAGAACAACAATGCATCAATGTCTGACTGTCTAACACAACGTCTCTGACACTATACCGTTTCTGCTACCATTATCTTCACCAGGCACCAGACAAAGAGTTAAATTAGTGAGAGGGAACCTTCTGTGTCCTCTCCTGTTAGATCAGATATTTTAGCTTGTAGATCTGCTATTTGAACTTGTAGATCTGCTATTTGAGTTCTTAGAATGTTCAGGGATACTAGAGTTCATGTGTTTAACCACTGACTCTAAAACGTTTTTTTGTACGTTGTATTTGTTTTGTATTTTTTTGCGGCGCAGCTGCTCCAATGCAGAGCTTTTTTTTTGCCACTCAGTAGGCATTCCCGGATTTCCTGCATAACCTCCGGGTATGATGATGATGTCTCGAGCATACCCTCTATTGGCGTCCTCAATTTTCTGTCCTCACTTTTTATCCTCAATACGTGCATTGCTCAGCCAATCTAATCATCGATATGGGGTGCTCAGCCAATCTAATCATCGCTATGGGGTGCACACAAACACACAAAGCTGGGCATAGGAGGGGCTCAACAATATTCTAGCATACTTCACATGTAAGCTGTAATTTGACATAAAACATTTGACATAAAAATCACACTCGTGTGAAGTGAGCGGTACACATTTCATCACAATGATAACGTCTGATGATGTCAACAACATGACGTCACAGACAGACAGACAGACAGACAGACAGACAGACAGACAGACAGACAGACAGACAGACAGACAGACAGACAGACAGACAGACAGACAGACAGACAGACAGACAGACCAAGTCTACTCACTTGAGCGATTCCAATCCAGAGAAGTTCTTCAGTCCAGACACCGGCAAGATGTTGAAGGTCAAGTCTAATTCTCTCAAATGAGAAGTATTAGAGCTGAGAGCTGAGGCCAGAACTTCACAGCTTCTCTCTGACAACCAGCAGTTCATCAGTCTAAATGAAAAATTAAACACCAGATGTTTGATTGTCTGCTATAAAATACATTATTCTGGATAGAAGACAAGTGAAGCTGATAATCTGCTGGAGCAAAAGACAATACAATTAATTTTATTGAGCCCCTCCTATGTCCAGTTTTTGGTGTGTGTGTGTGTGTGTGTGCGTGCGTGCGTGTGTGCGTGTGCGCGCGTGTGCGTGCGTGCAAACATTTTGTCCTAACACAAACATTAAATGCCATTGACAATGAATGGACAATTTTGAGTGTTTGTGTAAACACAAACATTGCATAACACAAACATTGAAGACGAAGGTGAGGACGCAGATTTTGATTGGCCAGAATGAGATGATGTGCGATGATAAGAGCGCCCCTCACTTAGTCACTTCACACGGGTATGATTTGGCTATTTTTTGAGGCCCTCCTACAGGTTTAATGTTTGTTTTTAGTTCAATGTTTGTTTTAAAAACGCCATTGACAATGAAGGGGAAATTATGTCATATTGTCCCTCATTACGTCATATTGTCTCTTTATTGTTAATGGCATTTAATGTTTGTGTTGGCACCGTTTGTTTTACATCACCTAATCAACATGAGTTAGACTTTAATATATTAGCGCCCCTCACTTCACACGGAAGAGAAAAATATTCTCTTACGGGGGTCCCTAGCAGAAAATATTTTCAGATGGGGGTCTGCAGAAAAATACTTGTCAATTTGGGGGTCCTTGACATGAAAATGTTTGAGAACCAATGCTGTAGAGCAGGGGTCTTCAACAGGGGTTCCAGGACCCCTATGAGGTCCTCAAGTTATTACAGGGGGGGTCGCCAAATCATTTTGTGTTTTTTTATACATTAACCATTTAAACTCTAGGATCCCTAATCTAGTTGAAGCCAAGCCTCAACTCTGTTGGCCAGACCCTTCCTCGCCTCGCCTGCACAGCCAGCTAAACTTCAGCCTCAGGTTTGCTGTTCCTTTGTTTGATTTTTGCCTACTTTTACCTTCTACCATTTTTATGTTTCTCTGCTTGGCTGGCATTAAAGATTTTTGACTTATTCCTGCCTCTGTGTTTAAGTCTGCACTTCGGTTCAACAAAAGAAAGAAAGAAGTGAAGGGGTTTGTGTTCATTTAACTCAATTGTAACACGTACTATAGTCACTGTACCTTATCATTATTCTAGTCAAAAGTGTGTCACTATGATATCAACCTTATTCATCTACCAATAAAGCATCACCACAATATTAAGTAGTATAATCACATAAATAAATGATGAAATTTATATCTGACCGTAGAGTCTCCAGTCTACAATTTGGACTCTTCATTGCATCACAGAGCAGGTGCAGATAATTGCCTAGGTGGTTGTAACTGATGTCCAGGTGTCGTAGATGGGATGGATTAGAACTGAGAGCTGAAGCCACAACTTCAATGTCTTCCTTCTGGAGGTTACAGCCAACAAGTCTGTAATGACAGATTAAATGTAAAATCAGAGATGATCAAAATAGGTCAGACCAAGGAAGTACACGCATGCACGCACGCACGCACGCACGCACGCACGCACGCACGCACGCACGCACGCACGCACAGGTATATATAGTGCTTAATTCTATTACTTTCATAAAAAACATAGAAAAAATAGATCTACAAGCTCACAATGTGTCACAATGTGTTGCAGATCGGCTATTTTCTTAAACAAATTCAAATTAAAAAATCGTGTGTGGTTGTCCCTGGCACACAATTTATTCAGATAGGGGTCTGTTACATAATACACGTGCGTGTGTGCGTGCGTGCCGTGCAGTACGCATGTGTGTGCGTGCATGTGCGCATGCATGTCTGTGTTTATTATTTATTGTGTTTATTATTTGTAGTAATAGTACATGACTGAATGGTGCTCATGTTGTTATTCACATGACTATTAACCTGGCTGTTGTGCAGTTCCTCACAGCTGGGATCAGTCTCGGTCGCCCCAACACGTCTGTGTTGTATTTGTCCAGGTCCAACTCCTCCAGAACCTCCTCTGACATCTGCAGCATGGAGGCCAGAGCTGAACACTGGGTTTCAGAGAGTTCCTTCCCTGATCTGCTCTCTGACTCCAGGTACTGTTGGATCCCCTGACTTACTGACGGGTCGTTCATCTCCATCAGACAGTGGAAGATGTTGATGCATCTGTCAGGAGAGAAGTCACGATCATTCATCTTCTTCAGGTTGCTGATGGCTCTCTGGATCTCCTCTGGACTGTTGTCTGTGTGACCCAGCAGGCCTCCTAACAGACTCTGGTTGGACTGCAGTGAGAGACCATGAAGGAAGCGGACAAAGAGGTCCAGGTGTCCACTTTCACTCTTCATGGTTTTTGTCATAGCAGCCTTCAGGAAGTCAGACAGGGAACTGACACGGCTGGTTCCAAGGAATGTCTTCAGGACCTCCATGTTCCTCTGTGTGAAGCAGTGGAACAGGTAGACTGCAGCCAGAAACTCCTGGATGCTCAGATGAACAAAACAGTAGACCGTTTTGTGGAAAAACACGCCGTCTTTTTTAAAGAAGGTTGTGCACAAGCCTGAGTACAGCGAGATGTTGTTCACATCAAGACCACACGCTTCCAGGTCTTTCTCGTAGAAAATTATGTTGCCTTTGTTCAGTTGGTCAAACGCCAGTCTGCCCAGCTTCAGAAGAACTTCTCCTACATCCTTCATGAACTTCTCTTTGTCTGCCTCATCTACTTCAGGATCCTTCATCTTTTCCCGCTGTGTCTCACCCAACAGGAAGTGACAGTACATCTCAACCAGGGTTTTGGGCAGCCCGTCTGTCGTCCCCATGTTCTGCACAACGGTAGCAAGGATCCAACAGAAGACTGGGATTTCACACATGGTGTGGAGGATCTTTGATTTCTTGATGTGTGAGTAGATTGAGCTGGCCTGGTTCTCATCACTGATGCTCTTCGTGAAGAAATCCTTCTTCTGGTCATCTTCGATGAACCCTCGTACTTCTGTCATCCTATCAACAAACTTCTTAGGAATCTGTTTGACTGCTGCAGGTCGTGAGGTTATCCAGATGTGAGCAGAGGGGAGCAGCTCTCCCTTGATGAGGTTCACAAGCAGATGTTCCACTGGGTACGAATCCACCACATTCATTTCAAAATCTGTTTTGAAATCAAACTGGAAATTATTTTCATCAAATCCATCCATAATGATCTTGACTTTGAAGGGGCTCTTGTTGTAGTCTCCTGACTTCTGCAATACCTTGAAGATGTCATTAAGAACATCTTCCTCAATACATCTGGTTTCCTTAATGCATTTGTGCATTAGTTTTGCCAAACTAAAGTTCTGTCCCTTAAGCAGATTTAACTGGCGGAACTTGAGCGGGAACACAAGGTGCGGATCTTGGGGGTAACATTTCTTGGCCCAGTCAGACAAGAATTTCTGTACGAGGAAGGTTTTGCCAATTCCTGCACAGCCCGTTATCAGCACTGTTCTTATGTTTCTTCCAGAAGAGTCTTTGTTCATTTCGCCGAGTTGGATTTGTGTTCCCTCTCCTGCCTTCTTCATCTCCATCTGTCTGACCTCATGGTGGCTGTGGATGTCTGTGTCTTTGATGTCTAGAAGGTGGAGTGGGATGAAGACCTTTTCAAACTTAACCTCATGCTCTGTGCCCAATTTGACAAAAGTACTGTCCATGTTGACTTGAAGCTGGTCTTCATAGTAAGTAATGGGATGCCCTTTCACCAACGGACCTGTAGTGTAGTAAACAAAGCAATTCCATGTTTAACAGCCTTGCTCAGAGAGAGAGAGAGAGAGAGAGAGAGAGAGAGAGAGAGAGAGAGAGAGAGAGAGAGAGAGAGAGAGAGAGAGAGAGAGAGAGAGAGACAGAGAGTGAGACAGACAGACAGACAGACAGACAGACAGACAGACAGACAGACAGACAGACAGACAGACAGACAGACAGACAGACAGACAGACAGACAGACAGACAGACAGACAGACAGACAGACAGACAGACAGACAGACAGAGAGAAGAGAGTGAGACAGAGAGAGAGAGAGAGAGTACCTGTTACCAATAACAGAATAGAACATTTTCCGTTATGAAAAGACAGAGATGACAACTCACTGGACTCTGAGTCCCTGCTGTCAACAATCAATCAAGGTCTCACTACTCACAAGATACAATAAGTGAACATTCCAAAAGCCTTGGGCAAAGTGCTTGGTTTAAATGTTATATACTGTATGTTACGTCTTTCTTATTATTATCAACTTTCTTTCCCTCACAAAGTTTACGCTTCCTGTCCCCTAATCTTATGTTGTCACATAGAGTATATATATATATATATATATATATATATATATAGAGTTATATAGAGTTGTCATTATTTGCCCAGGACCCAATGCCAAGAAAGAATTCCATAACCATACACTGAGTCACGTCGCTTGTACTACCCACAGATGACCACTCATCTTGGGGTTCCTGAGTCAGTGGCCCGCTGTAACAAGCCTGGAGCCAAGTGAAGACACACCCCTCTCCCCCGACTGCAGATCTAGTAGCCACCAACGCTTGCTCTGTTTAACTATGAATATTGCAAAAACGGTCTGGTGTGTATATATATATAAAATCACACCTGTGTGAAGTGAGGGGCACTCTTATCATCGTACCATACATCATCTCATTCTGGCCAATCACAATTTGCGTCCTCACTTTTGTCATTAATGTTTGGTGTGGGTTAGTTTAGTTAGAGGTTTAAAAGTAAGTCTAGGTTTAGTTCTGTTTATTTGGTTATTGCTTTGCACCAGGGCTTATTTTTCCGGTGTATGGCTAATTCATGGTATGGTAAATTCATGTCTTGAACAATCTCCTTTTATAAATGTTACTTAAGGTTGGAAATGCATAAATCAGGGTTGCTTTAGTTTTACTTGTGAACTGCATGTGAACTTTAAGAACCGTATCAAGGGTCACTAACAGAACAACAATTCACTTTCCAACTTTATGTCACAATCCTTCATTTCCTAGACATAAGGATTGTAACATAACTTAACAACATACTCACCTGAGACAGATGATGTCACTGGTAGGCAGGTTTCTGAAGTGTCCACAGCTGTCCTATGAGACACATACCCAGTAGGAAACAATTGTGAGGGGCAATTGTGAGGGGCAATTAGCCTAAATAAAAATAGGTTGGAAATGGTGTTGTCCTTTAACCAAATACAAAAATACCTCTTACAAAGTTAGCACCACAGTGAACATAAAATTAAATATGAAAGTTCTGGGTAAGCATTTATGATTTGTATTTGTAAGACTTATGAATACATTGGAATTAGAGTGTGGATCTCTTTGATAGAAAGAAAATGACATACTGTATATGCATTCTCGTACTAATGCAATGTTTGGCAAAAAGATGTTTGTTACACATTGAATGTGCACCTTTCACTTTAAAAACAAAAACAAACTATTGTAAATGAGCATTACGTACAGTTCACCAAGAAGAGGCTTCTCATGTTCTTCTAGACCTTTGTAGAAAAGGTCTTTGGCTTTTCTGGAGTTCAGGAGTGCGTCGAGTTCCCTCATCATCTGCTGTTTGGTGGTCTTAGACCTCACATTATCGTAGCCCTCTTTGGTGATGACAGCCTTCTGAAGGAGCAGATCCAGGATGGGTTCGATCATGGTCACTTTCTGAATCAGGACCTTGCGGTGTTGGTCGACAAAATGTTTCTCTGAAGATGAGGGGAATGAAAATAGAGTTGTTGCTGATACTGAACACATAGCAAGTGTTTGTATGCACCTATCTCCGGTTGGGGGAGGGGGGATATTACGCACTACAGGTAGCACAATCTCCCCTTTGAACCGTCTCCCAGGTAGAAAGACAACATCTTAAGCACTAGCCTGATGGAATTCCCCCTTTGGCCAGGGATATACCGTATGAGGCTTCACCTACCTTTTGGCATGTGTGTAAACCTGTCCAGTAGATCATTCCTGTGGATCTTCTTCAGAATATTCACCATGATCTGAGGAGCATGACTGGGGTAACTCAACACGATCAGTTGAGCGATGACCTTCTTGTTATTCTTCTCAAGGAAGAGCTGTGGTATTGGAACCTGTGGGGTTGCAAGCGGTGGAATTGGAATGAGGCCTTCAAAGATATCAGGGTGTTGCAAGTGAACCTTGAAGTTCTCGAACTCCTTGGCTTTCAGCTCCTTCAGAGTTTTCAAGATGTGTTCCTCAAGTAAATCCATGGTTGGTTCCTGGTACAACGGAAAGAGGATGTTAACATCTCAGCTTCGTTCTCTAAAGCTGTGTTCACAATAAAATATACAACTATTATATTTCTAGTCAGTTGAATGGACAATCACTACGCATACTATGGGAACAGTACAGAATTCTATTTTTTATCTAGGTGTATGTTTGAAAATAATAAAGGTTGAGCAACTACATGTTCTATCGTGACTGAATGAATTTCATTTACAACCAAGCTGTAAAAACACAGCCTGTCATCAGGCAGAGATTGCAGTGACCTCACAGAGGAGGGGTGCATGTGTTTTGTCCGACATACTAACAGTCCTACATGATTCCGACACCCAACCCCAAAAGAAAAAAACCCAACCCTAAACCTCACAGGAAAGCCACGGGTTAGATTTAACCTGCCACAGGTTAGTTATAACCTGCCACACATGTCGGGAGCCATGGGTTAGTTTTAACCTGCCACAGGTCAATTGTAACCTGCCACGCATACATAATCCTCTCCAATTGATCCAGAACACCGCAGCTTGCTTGGTCTTCAACTAGTCAAAATTATCACATGTCTCCCTGCTTCTCCGCTCGCTCCATTGGCTCCCGGTTGCTTCCCGTACAAAACACTGATGCTGGCCTTCAAAGCAACCGCAAAGGTATTGCACCCTATTATATCTTCAAAGTCTGATCCAACCCTACAACCCCTCTTGCTCGCTCAGTCGACACATAGAGGCTGGCATAACCTTCACTAATTAAACAGCCGGGACAACGCTCCACATGCCCCAGAATCTTCTTCCTTCTGACAACAAAACTATGGAATGAACTTCCCATTGCAATCAGAACTGCAAGTGCAGACTCACTCCCAATCTTCCACCGTAGTCTGAAAACTCACCTCTTCAGACTCCATCTTAGCCCGTAGCACTTGCCCTACCCTCGACAGCCTTACAGTCGTATATGCAAAGGCTAAACTTAACTTATTCAACTTAGATAGCATTTTATGGAGACATAGCACTCTATAGTGCATAGTATAGATATTCTACTGTTAGACGGATAGGTCCTTAGCTTACTCATGATCCTAGATGACCATTTCTATGTATTTGATGTATTACCATGTGTTGTTCTTGCTTACTGTAAATCACTCTGGATTAAGAGCGTCTGATAAATGCGTAAATTGTGATGGCAAAAACTCGAGTCTAGAGGCCTTCTTCACCTGGGACACAGTCTCCTGTGTTCTTTCAGTCCGAGTAGCACCGCGGGCCGTCGCAGCAGCACCGCAGGCCGTCGCAGCACCGCGGGCCGTCGCAGCACCGCAGGCCGTCGCAACACCGCGGGCCGTCGCAGCACCGCAGGCCGTCACAGCAGCACCGCGGGCCGTCGCAGCAGCACCGCGGGCCGTCGCAGCACCGCAGCCTGTCGCAGCACTGCGGCCCGTCGCAGCACCGCAGCCCGTCGCAGCACCGCGGGCCGTCGCAGCAGCACCGCGGGCCGTCGCAGCACCGCAGCCTGTCGCAGCACCAGGGGCCGTCGCAGCACTGCGGGCCGTCGCAGCACCGCGGCCCGTCGCAGCACCGCGGCCCGTCGCAGCACCGCGGCCCGTCGCAGCACCGCGGCCCGTCGCAGATGACCCACGAACTACAGGAGGGGAGACCATGGAAAGTAAGGTATAATCAGTCATCATCTTGACAGACTTACATGTATACTGTATATAGCTAGATCTATTATTTTTGTTTTTATATTCATTCATGTGTTTTTCTTATATACAGTATGATGATTATAGTAATCAGCTCTTTTACATTTACATTTTCAATTACATTTTCCTGTAAAATTAACATACAGCACATGTACTGTACATGCTGTATGTTAAGTATTGCATATGCACAGGAACATCATCATTTTGCAGTGTATTATAGTCTTGTCTCTGACAAAAGGAGAAATCAATGATTTGTAAATGGGTAATCTGACCTAGCCTTGCGTAGCCAGCCTTCATCTGCCATCAATGCATATATTACCCCAGGCAGATTGAGTCTGGCCCTCTCAATTGTGGGAAGAGTTCACGGTCGCCCGAAGTGGTAGCCTGGTAAACCCCTCCCCCTTGAAATAATTTCATTCATTCTGCGAGAGGGAGAATACATTTTTTGTCTAGCAAGGGGGAGGAGTTTACCAGGCTACCGAAGTGGTGCAGGGCCAACCAGATTCGTCTGGAACCAGGCTATAACCAACAAGGGCCCAGTATGCAAATATGGGGCAGGACAATGCAAGAGATTTGTTCCTTTTTCACAACAAAGATGGATGCCGCCATAGCAGCAGTAAACGGGACATTTGTGCTCGTATATACTGGCTAAATATGATAATAAAAAATTATGAATTTCTATCGAATATCTTAGTTACAATGAAATCGAGTTGAAGTGGGGTTTTTTTAGGGTAACTGTTGTGTCTCTGAGGGGAGACCATAGGCTGATATTGTGTTCGACTGTCCGTATATAGGAGACCATTTATTTTAGGGAGAGCTTATTTTCGGCTACTACTAGTAGGAAGTAGTGGGGTGTCCTGCGTGACAGCAGGCGACCATTGCTAATGCAATGTAATGCTAATGTAACAGAGGGCAGGCAATACTTTGTGCTGGTGACAATCATTATTAGGTAGAGGAAAACAAAGATAGCCATGGTGTTGCTCAGTGACCTACTGTTTTTTATCACCATTGTGACACAAACCAAACACAATGACATAACAGACACACAAACACGCATGCTGAAATCCGCATGATACGTTCTATACTGTACACTCACCAGGCTTGGGAGGAACCACTGCAAACCGTTTCGGGGAAGATGTTGGTGGTTGTACCATCTCTGCATCCTTCATCACATCCTTTCTAGAAGCTGAGTAATAATAAACAAAACAAAACAAAACAAAACAAAACAAAACAAAACAAAACAAAACAAAACAAAACAAAACAAAACAAAACAAAACAAAACAACTTTATTAAAGCAATGAACATTCTGGTATAGGAGAAAATAGGGTCAATTAGGCAATAGCTTCCTAACTTTCTTTCAGGACAATATCAACAGAATTCACAACCATATCACTGTAATGTAGATGACACACAACTCCTCCACAACCACATCACTGTAATGTAGATGACACATAACTCCTCCCCTCCACAACCATATCACTCCACCCTCACCTCCTGCCTGACCGACATCAAAACATGGATGCAAAGTAACTTTCTAAAACTCAACTGAAATAAAACCAAAACCTCATCATTGGCCCAGACTCACTAACCCGCTCCACTCATGACTTCTCCCTCAATATTGACGGCTCCTATCACCCCCTCCACCCAAGTTCGCAACCTTGTGTCATTCTGGACCCCCATTCTCTCCTTCCAGTCCCATGTCAACCAGATCACTAAAACGGCTTTCTTTCACCTTTGTAACATTGCCTGCCTTCGTCTCAGCCTATCAAACACTGATACACTCATTCATTGTGCAAAACAGATAATGACGCTAGGACAGATAATGACGTAGGACAAGGCTAAAGAATCAAATTAATTATTCCCAGATAACTTTATTTTTCCTCTTCTAATGATCTCTGAATAACAAATTAAACAAAGCACGCTCAAACAACATGTGGAATTGTGTTTGGACTGGGAAATAGAAATGTGCTATTCAGACAGCGGGCAGCCATCTCACCTGGCAGATCCTGGCAGCCATGGGTGGACACTCCAGCTGCCTGGTCAGACTGGTTGAGGGCCATTGTTGCCCTTTGGCCCGTCTGAGGTACCCTAGACTTGGTTGAGGTCTGTCTGCTGACAGCCCCCAGACCCAGCGTAGGCCTGAGGGCCCTGGAGGAGTGAAGGTGACCGCATGCATCTTGAGAAAGGTGCTGTTGAAGAACAGTAATATCACAAATGATCACTGCAACACTGAACATAATACATGTTCAGTGAATGAAACTATAAACTAACGACACTGTGAAAAGCCTTTGGCTGTCTAATGAGGGAAACTGAAACAAAATGGCATAGGTAACACAGTTAAATTACATGACGTTATGATGATACACATCATCAATACTTTTCTTACCTCCTGTTGATATTTCTCTGACAGTTCTCCATGGAAGCTCTCAGATTTTTCACTACTTTTCCGAGGGACAGTGCTGTGTGCAGCCTTCGTGCCAGCCACAGATATGCCTGCCGGGTAGCCTGTCTTCTGCATCTCTTGCCGATTTTTGTCAAACAGCAGGTTGGAGGAGAGTACATGCGGGGCTTTGAGCTGAGGCCCGACGTTTGGTTCTTTATGAGCTGGGGGACTGTGGCAAGAGGGCAGTTTAGACGCCTCAAGTGGGGCTTCTGTGGCCTGGCCCTTGGTCTGAGGACTCTTCCGGACATAGCTGGGGGTGATTTTTGGATGGACATTTTTTGGAGAGGACCTCCGAGTCTCAGTTTCTTTCTGTTGGGGAGCAACAGGTTTCGGAATGCTACTGCTCACCTTACTGAGCTGCTTGATTCCTCTCTGGGTGGGGTAGCTACAATTCAAGCTGGGTGCTCTGGTGCCCTGGATCTTGGCTGGAGAAACAGGGGGCCTCTTGTTAGGGGAACATGAGGTTTTGGGGGACAAAGGTGTAGCTGGTCGACTAGGAGTTCCCCATGGCTTGGTCTCCTGGTCACTGGTACCACACAGAATGGCCCTCCTCTTGTCTTTGTTAGTCTTGTCCGTTGCTGGTTCTGCTGCATCCCCACTGAGAGATACCGTCTGACCATGAAGCTCCTTCCGTTCTCCAAGCCCCTCCCCCACTAGGCACGCCTCCGGCTCCGTTTCAAACTCAGCCAGCTCTGGGTCGTCGCTCATTGGCGTTGGCGTCCCCATCGGATGTCACACAGTCCCGCTGGTTGTTGTTCCTCATCTGCCCTGGGACACTGGGCTCTGCTTGCTCACTCATTTTACAAACAGCACACAGGAACAGAACTGAACAATCAATCGCATCAGATTAAAAGGTCTGTCTCTCGTTTCAGGGCGTGTCACTAGTCTGAGTGGCACAGTATGAGCCTGACCTGATGGTCCGGAACACTGATGTTGTTTCACCATGAAATCTGAGGCCCCTATCCTGTACAGAGTAAAGTTGAAAAGAAAAGATCACATGCCTGTGTGAACTTTTGAGGGGTGCTCTTCATCATCATACATCATCTCATTCTGGCCATTCACCACGGCCAATCACAATTTGCACACTTTTCCGTCTTCACTTTTCTGCCCTCACTTTTAGCTTCAATATGTACTTTGCTCAGCCATTCAAATCATCGCTATGGGGTAATCAGCCAATCACAAGCCAATGTTTGTGTTCACACAAACCCGGAAAGGAGAAAAAACATACGAGAAAAAAAAAGAAAACATTAATTTATACAATGCAAAACACACACAAAAAACTCTGTGTGGGGGTCCCTGGGAACTTCCAGACCCACAGGAACGTGCCCAGGGTGCAGGCCCGGTTCCGTCCAAAACGGTCAAGAAATGACAGAGTTATACCGTGTGGGGGAATTAGCAGACAACACTCTCTCTCTCACACAAGTAAGAGAGTGGTATTCTCTCTCCATCCCTCCCTCCCTCTCTCTGTCTCTCACATGCACATACTGTACGCTTCACATTGTAATTAGCAGGCAACAGTGCAACACTCTCTCTCTCTCTGTTTCTAGTTCAACAGCACCACTTTGGCACCTGTTGGTTGGTACCAGGCTAAACATACATACATACATACATACATACATACATACATACATACATACATACATACATACATACATACATACATACATACATACATACATACATACATACATACATACATACATACACACACATACATACATACATACATACATACATACATACATACATACATACATACATACATACATACATACATACATACATACATACATACATACATACATACATACATACATACATACATACATACATACATACATACATACATACATACATACATACATACATACATACATACATACATACATACATACATACATACATACATACATACATACATACATACATACATACATACATACATACATACATACATACATACATACATACATACATACATACATACATACATACATACATACATACATACATACATACATACATACATACATACATACATACATACATACATACATACATACATACATACATACATACATACATACATACATACATACATACATACATACATACATACATACATACATACATACATACATACATACATACATACATACATACATACATACATACATACATACATACATACATACATACATACATACATACATACATACATACATACATACATACATACATACATACATACATACATACATACATACATACATACATACATACATACATACATACATACATACATACATACATACATACATACATACATACATACATACATACATACATACATACATACATACATACATACATACATACATACATACATACATACATACATACATACATACATACATACATACATACATACATACATACATACATACATACATACATACATACATACATACATACATACATACATACATACATACATACATACATACATACATACATACATACATACATACATACATACATACATACATACATACATACATACATACATACATACATACATACATACATACATACATACATACATACATACATACATACATACATACATACATACATACATACATACATACATACATACATACATACATACATACATACATACATACATACATACATACATACATACATACATACATACATACATACATACATACATACATACATACATACATACATACATACATACATACATACATACATACATACATACATACATACATACATACATACATACATACATACATACATACATACATACATACATACATACATACATACATACATACATACATACATACATACATACATACATACATACATACATACATACATACATACATACATACATACATACATACATACATACATACATACATACATACATACATACATACATACATACATACATACATACATACATACATACATACATACATACATACATACATACATACATACATACATACATACATACATACATACATACATACATACATACATACATACATACATACATACATACATACATACATACATACATACATACATACATACATACATACATACATACATACATACATACATACATACATACATACATACATACATACATACATACATACATACATACATACATACATACATACATACATACATACATACATACATACATACATACATACATACATACATACATACATACATACATACATACATACATACATACATACATACATACATACATACATACATACATACATACATACATACATACATACATACATACATACATACATACATACATACATACATACATACATACATACATACATACATACATACATACATACATACATACATACATACATACATACATACATACATACATACATACATACATACATACATACATACATACATACATACATACATACATACATACATACATACATACATACATACATACATACATACATACATACATACATACATACATACATACATACATACATACATACATACATACATACATACATACATACATACATACATACATACATACATACATACATACATACATACATACATACATACATACATACATACATACATACATACATACATACATACATACATACATACATACATACATACATACATACATACATACATACATACATACATACATACATACATACATACATACATACATACATACATACATACATACATACATACATACATACATACATACATACAATATTCTATTTACTACCCAAAATCCACAAGGATCCCCAGACTTGGACTATTCCCTTCGAGGTGCCTCCCGGCAGACCTATAGTGTCAGACTGCAGCAGTGAATCCTACCACATAGCACAATACATAGACCACTTCCTCAACCCCCTCTCCACTATACACGCCAGTTATTTAAGAGACACATATGATTTCCTAGAAAAAATCAAGCCCATAGCCGTGCCACCACACACATACATTTTCACCATAGACATTGACAGCCTTTACACCAACATACATACAGCCACTGGTTTACAGGCAGTTAGAAATCTTTTCCAGACACACCCGGACAACACTAGACCAGACAATGCCATTTTACAACTATTAGAACTCAGTCTCAATTGCAATGATTTCACCTTTAATAACAAACACTACTTACAGATGGAGGGCACGGCTATGGGCAAGAAATTTGCACCCGCTTATGCCAACATCTACATGAGTGAGTGGGAGAGAGAGGCCTTGGCAAAGTGTCCACTACAACCCACCATGTATTTCAGATTTTTAGATGACATCATAGGGCTCTGGCCACACACCTTACAACAGTTTGATGCATTTTTACAGATTTTGAACACACACCATGCTTCCATAACCATCAAACACATCATTCATCCAACAGAGATTAACTTCCTGGACACCACCGTATTTTTTCATACAATAGATCATACACATAAACGACTACTGACAAAAATATATTTTAAGGACACAGACACACACGCACTACTCCATAAACACAGCTACCACCCAAAGCACACCTTTGCAGGAATCATCAAATCACAAATCATTCGGTTTTTCAGGATTTCATCCAATAGGGAACATTTTAATCAAGCCACACAGACACTTTTCACAGTCCTCAGAAGGAGAGGCTACAGCAAGAGGTTCTTGCGTACAATCAGGAGCAATGCCCTGGCCTCTCTCTCCCCCACCCAGTCACTCTCCACAAACACTCTGCCGCCCACCCCTAACCCTCCCACCCCTAATTCTAACCCTAACCTCAGCCCTAGCTTTCCTCCCCAGCAACATCAGAGCATGCAACAGGAGCAGAGGCCTCTCTCTGGCGAGGGGACAGGGGCGGACCTGGACGGGGCCCACGCATTACCCTCTCCTCTATGTCCTCCCTTCTCCAACTCTTCTTCTCACTCTATACAGTCCACCGGCTCCTCTACCACTACAACACTAGTCCCATTAATAACTACATTCTCACATACTCTCCAACCACTACACCATAAATTCAAACAGAACTTCGCCACTACACAACAATCCTACCCCCCATTACAAACACATCAGGTCATCTCTGCACTCAGAAGGAACAGGAATCTGGGAGACCTCCTTGTGCATTCCACATTCTCCACTTTACCTCCCAAGCCCCCACAGCCACATACACTCCATTTTAAGCCCCGCAAATTCATCAACAACCCCCATAGTCACACTTCCTCCCCCATTCAGGATCCCCTGTCTCTGACCACCCCCAATATAGTTTATATCATCACCTGCACACAATGTCATAAACATTACATAGGAGAAACCAGTCACACATTAGAAACACGCCTCAAACAACACCTATATCACATCAAACGAGCAGACCTACACACTACCCTGTACACACACTTTCAATCCCATCCCATTGCTAACCTCATCGTTTCAGGTCTGGAATGTGGAGTCCGATGGACCAGTGGACAGCGGAAACTAATGGAGCATAGATGGATTAATAAATTGCAAACAGTAACACCCACTGGTCTAAATGAAAGAAGCTGACTATCAAACACCCACATAGTACACTCACACCTCATTCATTTTTATGTTCATCTTTCTGTTCAATTAAATAAATTGTATCCAGGCCTTGCTGTGAACTTTTACTCTTTTAGGTTGTTTTATTAATGTCCATTTTTTACCAAGTATATCCATTTTACCATTGTGTTTTAGAGGATGGGTTCGGACCATGGTTTAGGTATGCGGTCTAGTCTAACTTGGACTCAGGGGGGTGGACGCCTCTGCCTTGCATAGTCCCCAGTGAATAGGCAGGTTGCCCTTCACTGGTAACCTTACTTTGGATTTTAAATATATTAAGGTATTGTAGGCTGGGATTTTACAAAAAAGCCCCCCTTTTAAATACATACAGACATACAGACATACATACATACTTATAAGGTATGCCATCTGGTGGCTAATGAACCAAACACACATTCTCAGAAGTTGAAGCAGTTTTAGAGGACCCACTTTTAGGCCAGTGCAACAGAGCATGCTTTTGCCTTTTTTAAAACCTTACCCATTTTAACCAAATACATACATACATACATACATACATACATACCGTATTTTTTAAATAGTAGGTCGGACGGATATTGCTGTTCCTTGGAGTGACTGCACCACTCAAAAATAGCACGCGCATGCACGCACACAATGTATATATCTGGAAACCATACTATAGGTTTGAATAATCAAATGCCAACATCAGTCAGCCACCAATACAAAACAAGCTTGCTGCACCATTTCTTGAAAGTGAGGACAGAAAAGTGAAGATGCAAATTGTGATGCAAAAATGTGGGAGGAGTCTGAGAGGTGTGACATCACTCACCTCACCTGACACCATTCTGAACATAGCAGAACGTGTGTGTGTGTGTGCGTACGTGCATGCATGCGTGTGTGTGTGTGTGTGTGTGTGTGTGTGTGTGACAGAGTGTGCTGGTATGGACAGCATTGACCAAGCCTCCAGGTCTTAAGTTAAGTCATAAGACCTGGTACTTAAGACACGCATAATACTGCCCACGGGCAGGGAGTTTCAAAGCAAAGTGGACATAATAGACATATCAGAGAGACATAAATCACAGGGTGAAATCAGCTGACATTTTTGTCAACATTCTGTTTGCCACGGACACACAAAATGAGAGGTCAAAAGATTCACAAATCTTGCTGCTGTGTCTTGTTTTCAAACTCACTTTGAGTGTGTGCAGTGCAGTGCTTTCTCCTACCTGTTCTGGTGTTGCAGTTGAAGGTGTGTCAGTGTTCAGATATGCAGAAACTGACACACGCACGCACGCACACACACACACACACACACACACACACACACACACACACACACACACACACACACACACACACACACACACACCCACACCTCCTAAGGTCCCAATGAAGAGAGATGTACGGAAGCACACAGTGCTGTAAAATATCATAATAGATGGTTATGTTGAAACTCTGGACTTGATAAAACACAGTGATGATTTATTTTAGGCCATGTTATCTGCTGGTGTTGGTCCACCGATAGTGAAAACATAACACTGGTTTCCTCACAGCCATCTTTTTAGAGTACATTGTGCTTCAGTATGTCGACAAGCTTCATGGAGATGCTAATGTTTCTTTCCAGCTCGATTTGGCACCTGCCCACAGTGCCAAAACTACACACAACACATGTCTCGTGTTATTGTAGCCTGGTCCAATGTTCTCTGCATTGTCCCTGACAAATCTAATACATCAATTTAGCTCCCAATTAAAATCCAACCATTGTCTGCCTTTGTCGGAATTCTCCGTCAATTAATGTACTTTATTGATATGAAACGGTTTAGCAGAAAATCAACTGGCCCGGTTGCTAGGCAATGCCTTGCATAGCACCAGGAAACGTGCGCGCACATCCCTGAGTCCCATTTAAAATAGGATTTCCCCTCGCTCTTTTCTCTGAAACTACGATCATCCATCCGAGTTTCGGATCTGATTTGTGATTTTTCATCACATCGCGAATATTAACGTTTCTGGTGAAAGATAAACATCGTGAGCTACTGCTAACATAAGCTGTTTCTTACAATGGCGGTCTGTGAGCCAGGAAAACGGAAGTGAAAGTGACTGAATATGACCAATTCCGGCTGGCGCAGCTCTACCCTTTATGGCTACACGGTGGCAGTCTGGGACTGGGCTGGACTGGGAAAAAAATTCGGCCCGGTCATTTTCGCATTTTGGCCCAGACCGGCCCACCACAACCAGCGTGCAGATAGCAGAAACTCTACCGCACGCTCCGCCCAGGCACACACAAACAAATAAACAACAAACAACAATACCAACACTTTTACAGAACAACATAAATGATACAAACCAACTGACAAGTACACAACCTCTAACAAGAATGATGCTGGCAAAAGGATTCAAGATAGAAGAGGGTTTATTTGTCACTCACTCAGTGAAATTATCATGATGGAACTGGCAGAACTGGACTAGTCCGCGGGACCACCGGGACCTTTCCCGGTGGCCGGCCACCATTTTTTATCATATCATAACTTGAGCGGCCCCCTACGGTCACGGCCCACTGGGAATACGCCCGGTACGTCCTGTGGCCAGTCCACCCCTGATGCCAGTTAATTAATAAACTGTCAGTAGGCAAATTGTGTTGATAACATTTTCTGAACTTATTAGACTAAATCCATAATGAATGCTTCCACCCGTTTATTCATACAGTATATCCACATTACTAATAATCATTTATCAAATGTCTTACGTTGTGTATGTATGTTGCAATGATCAGTCATGTGAGTTTGCTCCTTTACTCGAGTAAAAACGCTCATACTTTCAAGTTTGAATTCCTGTCTTGCCTCATTTCTGTATGGTTTTCCTGAACATGTAGCAGATCCTGCAGATTCAACAGTAGTCTATAATTTCTAGCTCTTGAGTAATCAGAACATACATTTTCAGGTTGGCATACAAATTCCATGCAAACAGGAGAGAGGACTCATGCATTGGAAGTGATGAAACAAATAAATAAGCAGACAAAATTGGAACTAGAATAGAAGGTGATAAATGATTTTTCAATGTGTTTTCTCACCTGATTGGATGAAATTTGCAACCCACCTGAAAATCAAATGTCTGTTTATTCTAGAGATATAGAGCTTGATCCTTTATCAAACAATATCACTTACAACAGTGGCATAGTACGGTCTGGGGATGTGTTAAGCATCAATATCAGCAATTTGAAAATAGCTCATCTGCAGGCTCACAACATGTCATGATGTGACTTGTAGATGTTCAAAAAATCTGAAAAAACAAAACATACTAATCTAGTTTGACCCCCATCTGAAAATACTTTGTGCAACGGGCGTCCGTTGCACAAAGTATTTTCAAATGGGGGTCCGCAGACAAATAAACATACAGTATATCAATCTGTGGGGCCTTGACATGAAAATGTTTGACCATCTTTAACATGTTAGTAAGAATGATGTTGTGCTTTGACTTCCTGGTCCGGTGTGATTGGCGGTAGTAATGTTCAGAGGCGGCGTGCGTGCGGCTGCAGCAGCGCAGGGTCTACCAGGCTATGCTGCAGGGGCAGGTCTGCAGATTGGTGGCGGGGGGGCGGGTGGCGACCCCCCCCTCTCTGAGGAATGGGAAGCTCAGAATGGTGAGCGGGGAGAGGAGAGGAGAAGAAGTACGAATGGACAAGAGCCTGGAGGGAACGAGAGAGAGAGAGGGAGAGAGAGACTTTTACTTAAGTACAACTATCAATACTGCAATGTAGAATTACTCCGTTACAAGTAAAAGTCTGGAATTAAAAATTTACTTGAGTAAAAGTACAAAAGTATCGGTATCAAAATGTGCTTAAAGGGACATCGTCTACTCAGGGTTTTATGAGCACCTCAGAAAGTTTTTAAGTTGCTTGATTCAGTATTCAGATTAGCTGCTCCCCCCTTCCTATATACAAACCCATTGTAACTACAACCTCCATTTTTAGATTCATAAATATATCATTTTCTGGTGACTCATACTGCCCACCAAATACGTGATGTGATTGACAGAGGGAAGCTTTTGACCCGCTCAATTACATACACACACACACACACACACACACACACACACACACACACACACACACACACACACACACACACACACACACACACACACACACACACACACACACACACACACACACACACACACACACACACACACACACACACACACACACACACACACACACACACACACACACACACACACACACACACACACGTCTGGGTGCGTGGCGCGCTAGCCACTAAAGAGAGGGTGGCAATCAGATGGGTTCTGAGAACAGGCTGTGAGGACAGTGCGGTCGTTAATTTGTAGTTAGATACCAACGTGTGTATGCATGCGTGTGTGTTTGTGCATGCGCGGGCATGTGCTTACCTGTGTGGCTGGACAGCGCTGTTTCGAAGGATAAATGAGGAACTTATTGAGCAGGTCAACAGCCTGCGGGGGCGCATCTGGAACTATCTCCTCCAATGGGATTGCAGGATTCTCTTTAAAGGTGATTTTATTATAATCAGGTAACTCCACTATCTCCTAGAGAGAGAGAGAGAGAGAGAGAGAGAGAGAGAGAGAGAGAGAGGGGGTTTAGGATTGGGCTTTAGGACGGTGTAGGGGTTAGTAGTACAGTATGTCTGATTTATACGTATTTTCACACAGTAAATCAAGAAATTACACAGCAACATATTTTGAGCTTGTAGATTGGCTATTTTGGTACACGACACAGGCACTCAACTACGTATAGGGTAGGCCTACATAAAAATAAAGATAAAATGTGGATGCATTCAAAATGATATATAGCACCTCTCTTTGCCTCAACCAGGAACCTGTGTGTGTGTGTGTGTGTGTGTGTGTGTGTGTGTGTGTGTGTGTGTG
>NC_136807.1:23270619-23330619 GCF_951216825.1 Electrona antarctica | reverse complement strand
TTGCTGAGCAACATAAAAACTCTCTGGGAGCCATAATGCTGCTAATATTTAAGATGGTAAATGCAGAGGAAACATTTTATGTAGACAGACAGACAGACAGACAGACAGACAGACAGACAGACAGACAGACAGACAGACAGACAGACAGACAGACAGACAGACAGACAGTGTGTCTGTGTGTGTGTGTGTGTGTGTGTGTGTGTGTGTGTGTGTGTGTGTGTGTGTGTGTGTGTGTGTGTGTGTGTGAGTGAGAGAGACACCTACATACTGGTTGTCTTCTATCTCCTGCAGGGCTTTGATCTCCCTGAGAACCTGGGTTGGAATTCCATCCTCCAGTCTTCTCAGCGCTATTTTCTTCAATGCTACCGTCTCCCCAGTCTGAGAGAGATAAACACAAACAGAGGGAGAGGGAGAGAGTGAGAGGCAGAGAGCAAGAGAGAGAACAGGAGTGATTGAAGAGAGAATTCTATGGCTATGTTTGCACATACGTTGCATGAAGCAACAGTGTAGAAGCATTGCATGGTATTGTATTGTACTTTTTTCTTCTTCTTTTTTTTTTTTTTTTTTTACAACTATTTGATCCAAACATACAGATAATAAGCAAAGAAAGAGAAGCACACTAGTAGAGAAAGAGATAAATGGAGCAACAACGAGGCACAGTAGAAGAGATGAGAGACAGACAGTGTATAGGAGAGACAGACAGTAGCTAGGAAACCTGAGAGACAGACAGTGTATAGGAGAGACAGACAGTAGCTAGGAAACCTGAGAGACAGACAGTGTACAGGAGAGACAGACAGTAGCTAGGAAACCTGAGAGACAGACAGTGTAAAAGCTGAGAGGGACAGTTTAGGAAAGACATACAATGTGTGAGAGACAGGACAGATAATTTACCTCGATGTGTTTGGCTTTAAAAACGATGCCGTGAGCTCCTTCTCCAATCCGGCCCAGAATACTGTACTGGTCCATTTAGGCTACTGGTCTATTACTGGCCATTTGGTTCATTACTGCTCCAATTAGTACATGTCGAACAAGAATAGAATACTATTAATCACTGTTTCTCAACGTCACATATACTGATTGATTGATTGAATACTTTATTAACAGTTTGCAGAAAAAAGCACATGGAAAGTACAGTTCAAAGGTCTGCTAAGATGATTTAAAGTATAAACCCAAGAAAGTCTCTTTTCCATTGGGGTCCTTCATACTCAATTATTTGAAACATAATGACGTACAAATATACAATATTATGCAAAAACAACATCATATAAACGACTTTATTATTATTATTATTTGATTACTTTAGTTGCAATTTTATCATTGGATAGTAATTTAATATTTTCTTGTGATAACATTGTCACCCACAGGATTTAGAGACGTGATGACAAAATGCAGTTTTTCCCAGACCTGTGTAATGATAGTTTCTTATCAGCGAGCCATGTGCAGAATGCAGATGCTACCGTTATTTATTACCATTTACATACCTGCTATGCTGATGTATAACTAGGCTACTGTAGATGTATTCTTTTATTTTAATAAAACACAAACGAATCGTCGTCTGTCCTCCGCCATGTTTGTTTACGTTGACAACGCGTCTTGTTGCTACAACAAAAACTAAAATAATAAATACAGGATAATGTCAACAAAGAAGCTGAGCCAGAAATCATAAAACAATTAACATATATTTACAGATTTTTCTAAATAGTATTTATGATTTCATAAGTGACTTATTGGACGCATATAATATAAATAAGAGTAAAATATATACTTTTACTTTGGCATAAACATTGTTTTTTATTTTGAAACTACTTTGCCGGATGTATTCTTGCGTCATCGCCATGCGACCCTTTCAGCATGCGCGACACACACATACTACATATTAGTAAACAACAACACTGTTTTTGCAGTTTTTACGAGCCCTGCTTTGGGTGTAAACGTTCAACATCTGAACGTTCTGTTATATTAAATCAATTAAATAATAATAAATTATAACGTTAGGTTGAAGTTAAGTAAGTTGGTTAGATTTGAGCTTCAGTAAACAGTCAGCATGGACGATCTGAGTGTGGAGCAGAAAGTGTTTAAATATGAAACGTTCATCAGTGATGTTCTCCAAAAAGACTTGCAGTAAGTACACACAGCACTTCTGTTTTTTATTGTTTACGTTCATGTATAATTACATTGCTTAATTACATTCGATTTGCAGGGTGTTAAGTGGAGATTGTTTACATATTAATCGTGCATGTACGCATATGCTATAATATCTTACTGTTAACTCAAGCTGCACAGTTTATGTTAAAGATGTGTCTGTGTATTGGTTATTACGACGTTTATTTCTACTTGTATATGAGTTTGCATACATGTGCAGTTCAGTGCTTCACAGAAGGGTCTAAAATGGAGAAGAGAAAGACAGGCGTGGTTGTGTGTCATGTTGTGGTTGTATTTGTGTTAATGTGAATATGTTTTGGATGTATCTTAATGTGTTTTTCGTGTATTGTGATGTGTGTTGATGTATTATGGTTGTGTTCATCACATTTTGTATTAATGTGTTGTGTTTGTGTAGGAGAGTGATGGAGCAGAGAGACAGTGTCTATGAGAAAATCTCTCAATATCTCCAGTTGAAGAACACCATAGAAAGTCTAAAGGTGAGTTTACACTACGTGTCTTAAGGTCCTTACAGACTGCTGCATTTTTTCGCCCTTTTTCGGAAAATACGCAGAAGACTTCAAGGACCTTCACTCGCTGTCCCACTCTGTATGTGTCTTTTTCACTGCTGTCTCTGTTCTTGTCTCCTCTCCTGTCTATCTGGTCCTGCAACTGTCTCCCTGTCTAAATATCATAAAGCACATGTGTAATGTCCCCTGTCTAAATATCTTAATAAGAGCACATGCCTATGACCATTAGGCAACAGTACTAAAAGGCAAAACAAATTATAGAAGTACCATTGGTCCGAAGGCACACCCAGAAACATTGCCAGTCGGACTAATGGGTAGGCACCATGATGGTGATACTGGTGATGGTGATACTCTCCATGGGAGTAGTTGTACGTATTTGCCTGCTTAAACTGCGTCCCCGTTTTTACTACCCAGTTTCGCACCAGTGAGGGGAGGGAGGGGCTAGCCCACACCGTGCCCGCCGCAGTCAGTGCACACAGAAGTCAAGGCAGACGGTTGTGGAACGTGAACTCGTGAAGCACAACGTGTTGAAAGAAACAACACAAATAAAAACGTTGGCGAAAACAGAAGCCCAACACAAGGATAAAGGAAACATTCAGTCCAGTTTACTAATTCACAACAACTACTACTACTACTTTGGTGTTGAAACTTCGAATTTCTCTAACTATTAAATAATATAGCCTTTCCATAGGAGTATCTTTTTATATTTGTCCAAGAAGAATAGATGCACGTCAGGCAGTAGCATATTAAGTTATGTAATAACTAAAACATTATAGTGGCTATTGGTTATTATGGGGAATGTCAATGTACACTAACTCATTTACCTCAGAGAATGTTTTAATTCTGGATACAGCCATACAATGGTCTATGGTCTAATCTAATGGAATAAATTGATGATCAAATGCAAAAGTTTTGACGATTCAACTAACTAACTAGGGCCGTCGCCTTGCCCCTCCCTCCCCTTATCCCCTCCCTACCCTTACCAGTGCGAAACGGAACCCCCCTTTTTTGTCTTTCTTTCCCACACACACACACACACACACACCCTCTGACAGTCTCGTACTGTGTTCTTTGTACAGGAAGCTGAGTCCAAGGATCTGAAGACAGAAATTGATCTGGGTTGTAACTTCTACGTCCAGGCTAACGTGTACGTTCTCTGTGGTGCTAAACGTCTAAGTAGAAATGTCTTCCTAACTCTTCATTCATTATGCATGTTGCTATCGTTCTCGTTGGGGATCTCCCACGAAAAAGATTCTAGCAGACAGCTGCCACGTTACAGCACTGCTGCTAATGCCATGTTTGCTGCCTCATTCATGTGACTTAAATAAATAAGGGACCTTCTGCATCAGAGGTGCTTTGATGTGGAGGGGGAGGTGTAGTGCGACACCTGGTGGCTGAATGTTGTATAGCACCTTTAACATGTTTACTACTGTAATTGTTGTCTAGTAAATTGAAGGTTGGTATCTCTGACAATAAGATGTAATGTAACCTTGTGAGAACACACCATGGCATGGTATTTCAGTGGTGGTTCTGTTTCTCATCAAAGTTAGTGACGTTAATGTCTGACTCTAGATTGCCTGCAAGCAAACCTCCTGTCTGTGGCTAAAAGTTTTTTTTTACCTGGAGGTTGAGCTTGTGTATCAATGCGTTTCAGGGAGGATTCGTCTAAGATCTTTGTGGCGGTGGGCTATGGCTTCTTTGTTGAGATGACACATGCAGAAGCACTCGGGTTTATTGAGAAGAAAAACTGCCAGCTCACAGCGTAAGTAAACACACTTCACTCTATAATTGTGGCTAGCTGTTAGCATAAACCCCAGTTCCAGGTGCCACCATACACGTTCACTTTAAAAGACGGAGTTTGCCCGCCCCCCACACACACTCGCTACACACACTCGAGTATCATTGGAACAAGCACACACTGTTTACCTTTCGTCAGAAGCTTTTACATGGCGGGAGCGTCGCGGTACAAATGCACAAATTAAATTCTAAATTTGGATGGCAGAAGATCCACCAAGGACAGCTCTCCTGGAGTCCAATTTATGGAGGTTTGAAAATCCTCCTTTGAACTGCTTCACATCGTGATTATATTTTCAATCCCATAGCTGGAGCGGTGGGGCGTTGCCATAGGAACCGAACCAATGTTAAACGCTGCGGTGGGACTCAACCATTATATAGACAGAGTATACATTGGGGTCCGTATATATACGGACCTGGGATATGACGTCCCCTAGCGTCGTGGTACGTATATATAGGGACATGGGAAAGAAAGAATTAAGTTACACATCAGGAATCTTTGTGAGAGTACATCCACTGAGAACGCTAATATGAGCAACATCTTTTTATTTCTAAACGGTGTTGATTTTTCACTGTGAATCAACCTGCATGATTTAGGCATCACCAAATTAATACCTAGTTTGAAAAACTATATTGGCCCAGGCATTTTTGGATCATTTATTCAACACACACACACACACACACACACACACACACACACACACACACCACTCATGGAAATGTGATTGTGTACAGTATGTGGAGAAAAATTGTAATAGATGATAAAAATTATTTGTTTTCATGTTCCAGCTTCACTGAAGTTCTCACCAAAGACTCGTCCAAGATCAAAGCCAACATCCGCATGGTTCTAGAGGTCAATAAATATAATACAAATAATATTAGCATTATTCTATCTACACGCCAATACCAATTTCTCAGAATCAGCTACAAGAGTTCTAATGTGGTAGTTTTTCAAATGCAGAAACACTTCAGAAACGTGATTGGCTGTGTCTTCTCTTCTTCCATCTCTCCAGGGTCTGAGAGAGTTGCAGGGACTGACAGACCTCCCAGAGAGTAGAAGAACAGCAGTCTTGTAGAGCTTAAACCTCACTGTGGAAGCAGGAGGCCTTATGGGACTTCATGGGGACAAGACATACAGACTGGAGTCAAAACCAATTCAGGAGAAGAATGTCTTATTTACGGCTGCCAGCATCAGTTAGTTTCTTAGACTATTCTTCTATCATGTTTTTTATAAATCGAATAATTGAGAATCATCATCATTGTATTATACAATCTACAGTATTGATGAATCACCCCAAAAATGCCCTAATTTATACATTTCAACAAAAAAAATAGAGCGTATAGATCAGCCATTGTTTGCTATTTTTGCTCTTGTATATAAAATAATAATAACCTTATTGACCATAAGGAGGTGGAGCCTGTGGAAGACATGGGCACAGAGGGGGTAGTTTACCACTGGTTGGATATACTGTAGGCCTGTGGTGTGTGGTCCCTGGGTCAATTTGGGTACATTTGTAATTTTGTACATACAGTATGCTATCTTGGTGTATGCAATGAAGTATAAGTTAAGTTGAAGACAAGTTGACTTAATACTCTTGTCACACAATGTTGATGCTTGCTGAAAACGTGTTATAAAAACAAGAGTCATATCAGTGCTGTCAGGCTGAAGACCTGGTTTATTTCGGTGAAGAATTCTGTGACCTCCCAGAAGTTCATGTGAAGAAGATCATGTTTCCTTTCATTAATATTGTCTATTGTCTTATGACTAAGGCTAACGTTTTTCAGGCCAAGGACCCTTTAACCGAGAGATAGATGAAGCAGGGACCCCTGCTATATATTGCATAAACAATTTGTTTCAGATTAACCATTGTCATTAATTTCATAGATAATGTAACCCCTCAAAATAGGGATGCTAAGGTTCAAGTGGTTAATGTAAAACAAAATCTCTGAGGACCTCCAGAGGGGTCCAAGACCCCCTGTTGAAGACCCCTGGTCTACGGTATTATAGAATAGATGTAGTGATACCTGCATACCACCTAACCACAGCATGTTTGCATTATTATTTGGGTGGTCCAAAGGGTCGCTGTTACAGGGTGTAAAGTCTACAGCTCCCTTGTGAATATTGACGCAGACCCTATTATTATTTATGTATTCTGGTGTACTCTTGAGGTCACAATGAAAATAAAACTCACAGGGTCAGGGAAATCTTTAACTTTATTCAACATCATAGGTTTAATTTGTATTTATTTCATACAATGGCAGTGAGATTGAATGCAGGACATCATATTGAAATTGAATGTAAACAGTCAGTTTGATAACAGAAGACTTGCTTCATTTATTGCAAGTCTGTGTTTTTACATGTCTTATTAAAGGACCACTTTTCAACCTATCTTCATATACTAGGTCCTCACTAATAATCATGAAAAAAATGGCGCAATTTTTTTCTACTTGGTCTGTGTCTCATAGGACGGCTGTGGGCAGTTCAGAAACCGTCTTCCAGTGACATCATCGATGGGGAATACAAGCTAATAAAAACTGCAGGCTTTCTAGTCCTGAAAAGTTGCAATGTGAAAATGGAAGCCATCGTTCTCAGATAATGAAAATCTAAATATTTTTGTAAAATAAATCTTGTTTTAAAACAAATCTGCCTAATGATGATGTCACTGGAAGACGGTTTCTAAACTGCCCACAGCCATCCTATGAGACACAGACTGAGTAGAAAAAATCGTGCCATTTTTTCATGATTATTAGTGAGGACGGCCACGGAGCCGACTTGGGGACCCAACGCAGCTCCAAGGAAAACAAACAAATGAACAGAGCTGAACGTGAATCCCCCCCACCGCCCACCCCTTTTTTTCCCTCACTGTATATGTTTCTTTTCCCTTTTTACCTCCTTTATGATGAATTCCTGTTCTGTCCTTTGTCTATATAGAAGTGTCTATTTGTACGTCTCTAAATGTTTTTGATGAATTGAACATTGTGGACCCTATTGGAAACAAGTGTAATGCTTAATTGGGTCGTCCACTCACAGTTAACAGCCTTTGTATTGAGTTTGTGCTTGAAATGTACTGTAATTCTGCAAACTGTTAATACATTTTTCAATCAATCAATCAATGAAGATAGGTTGAAAAGTGGTGAAGTGGTCCTTTAACCCAACTTGTTTTGATGCGGTCACTGCGTCCAATGAAATGCCCGGATGATGGATGAGCTGGCAGTACGTCAGCGGAAGCCGGAAGTGTACAGAGTGTACAGTGTCAGTTTTGTCAAAAAGCCAAAACATCAGCGTCCCGAAGCGTGAGCTGCGTGTCGTCCCACAAGTTCCTCGTTTTTTTCTGTTTCTGTGTTTTGTTCTTCAACGTGAGTTTTAACGCTGAACACCTCTAGCTATGTGGTTTTAATCTGCTAACATTCTGCTATTAGCCTAATTATCCCAGCGTGTAGTTAGCTTCCTCTAGCTAGTTAGCACCAGAGTGTAACTTTTAGTGTCAGTCTAGTGTTCTGTATAGTTCAAATTGTTTTTCATGAATTGGTGGTTTTTGCAAAGTTGCATTTTAATTTGTTCGGGAATGTTTAGTCAGCCTCAATAAGCCACATTATTTGACTGGGATCAATTGACTTTGGCAATTTGCATATCCGGTCTGTAGTGGATACGGAAACGACTTGTGTTCGTGCATTTATCTTAGTATAGGCATTTATGTGTGCGTGGAATTGTCCGGATTCAGGTTTGGAGTGGGCAGGCTCTAGACCGGATGAGTAGAATGGAAACCAGGAGACTAGTGGGGAGGGGAGGTTGTTTATACGAAATTAGAACAGACTACTAGATTAGATCTACTACAAGCTAACAACGCATCAGCTTCTAGATCTATCCTAGGCTAGCATTTAAATTATATTTAGAGTCACACTTTCTAATAACCGTAACAGCATGTTCACATGACAGTTGTACCATGGCAGTCTTGATAAATGGCTCAAGATTAAAAGATTTGATTTGTCACATGATTAAAAGAAAACAAAACTTGAATAAATGGGCCATATGATTCAAGATAAAAAATAATTTGAGGAAAAAGGCCATTTACAGGACTCTCGTGAATGCTGATGTTTGACGACAATCACTAAGTGATACATTATAATGTCTTATTTTTCATGTTGACAAATCATTTGACAACATTCCAGGGATGTCGCCAGACCAGTTCAGTCTAGGCCATTAGTGGACAACAAGTTTTTTTACCCCCCCCTCCCCCAGAGATCCTTATTGGCTTAGATAAAGTGAATAAAAGGCCTATACTTGTAACACTCAGAGCTGACTTGGTAGACACAAAATACTGACTTTTTGAATAGTACACTCATTCTGGTGTACTCTGAGGTCACAATGACTAAACATTTAGTTGGGTTTTACATCATGTACAGTATGTCAAGTGATATGCCAAGTTGCCAACCCGTCACACGCCCTGTACCCTTATAAGGACCGTATGCACTGGCGATGAACGATCATTTTTGCTATTGAGATATTTGCCATACATGTTGAGGCATGACATTGCGTCTACCGTGGGCCCCCAGCGTGAACCCCCTCTAGTAGCACCTAGACAGTGTTTTCCAGCAGGAACCCTGCATTCACAGTGAAGCCTTCATGGTCAGATTAAAGTTCTCGGTTGCCATGACTTATTTCAGTCATTTTTAAAAGCGATTAAAGAATTATGAATTGGTCAAACTAGCAATATAATGCATGTTCTATTGCTTAAATTGTACATTGATGTGTTAAGAAGCTATTATGAAACCATAATGGTCTTGGGTATTTCGTAAAAAGCAAAGGTTAAAGGTTAAACCCTCAGTCTGCAATTTCTTCAACTGATTGGCTGTAGAACTGCAGGAAAATAGTTTTGGAATTATTACACAATTGTACATATTATATTATATATTGTACATACTCATTTCGGCCGCTTGTATTTGCAACCTTATTCTTTCGGTCATGACCCACACTTCATGACCATAGGTGAGAGAAGGAACGAAAGATTGCTCAGTAGACAGAGAGCTTTGCTTTCTGGCTCAACTCTCTTTTCGTCAGTGCGGTACAGTGCAATACCGCCCCTGCCGCTCCGATTAAAAATTTCAAATTTCTGGGGCTAAATATGTATTTTTTTAAACAATTTTACAGCGTTTTCTTTATTATTATATTACTATAGTCCTACTAAAATTACATCTGTCCACAAAAGATCACAGGATCTACTGGCGTGAAGGGGGATACTGGGGGCTGCCATACACTGTTGTAGGCTCAACATGTCAGTTTGTCACCTCCCCCTTCACATCCAGTAGATCCCTTGATATTTTGTGGACAGATGTAATTTCCTCTACATTCTTTTTGGAAAAATGTATAATGTCGCTATATCAGTGGTGCCCCAAAATGGATGTATTTGGCCACAGACCCCTATCTCAATATATTGTTCCAGTGACCCCCAGAAGCAAAGATTTGAGTTTAAAATGTTCACTTTAAATTATACAAATTCGTATTCAAAAGATTTGCATAAATGTTAATGATTCTTATTGTTTTTAGCAGATCTACAATACAAGCTCAGCTGAGCTTGTGTATATATCTTATATGTGTGTATATATATATGAGCTTGTATATCTATTTTTGAATAGTCAAAGTATAAAATAGTTTAAAGTGGTTAGAGTGTTGCTTACTTGCTTTCACGATTTTAACAGGTTAATCCCTGAGCCTTCATCGGTTTGAATTACACAGCAGCTGTTGGCACTGGATTGCGCCACACAGCGTTTCGCTACACATAATTGGTTCAATTATTGATACTTCCAGTCAATAACGAGTTAACAGCAGCAGTTTAACTGCATCCAAAGGAAAGTCCTTTAGCTGTCAGACTCATTTGTTAATGAAGTGTATTTCCAATGTTTTTGAAACATAATGTTACTATTATTTTCACCACTGTTCAAACATACAGCATGTTACAAATGTATTTGCATAACATGAATGGACAAGTGCCTGTAAGGCTTTTTGTATTTGAGTTGTGCACATAACGGTTGTTTATTTATTTGCAAAGGACTTTTCAAAACAAGTTTGTAGTACGTATTATCAGATAATGGAATAAGTCCATAAAACACGCAAGCAACAACAACATAGATAAAACCCATTAAAATGACATACTGTAAAACAGAATAAGGCCATGAAGCAACAACACACATAGATAAAACCCATTAAAATGACATACTGTAAAACTGATTAAGGCCATGAAGCAACAACACACGTAGATAAAACAATTACATAGTGTAAAAGCTGCACTTGTTATCTAATAGATTAAGATCTGTTCAAGAGAAGACATGAAAAGAAGGAATGGGACAGTTGAATTTAGTACAGGGCAGGCAATAGTTAAAATATAGAAATGTTGGAGGCAGGCAGAGCATAAAATAAACGTGATACAATTGTCTCCAGACAAGAAATCAATAAGATAAGAAGTAGAAATGGTAAAGGGATTGCCAACAGATTGTCTCACAAAAGAAAGTTATCTGAAGAATTTAAATGGCACTCAATTTATACAGTCAAATAAATTCTAAAACAAAAAGTGCAATAACAGAAGCCAGGATGGGCCTAATCTTCTCTAATGCATATCTAAGACGTTTGTTAAAAGCCTACAGGTTAAGTCTGATGGGCAATATATAACTGTTAAGTTGGCGATTAATTGTCACAAATAATTGCGATTATTTTGTTTTTGTTTTTGCATTGAACATTGTAACTTTGTAATTCTGTTTGCCTTTTTAGGCTTCGTAATCACAAATTGCACAGAGCAGATATGAAATTACTGTAGCTTAAAAATTTACAAAGTTGTACACAGATCGGTGCGGTTATAGGTAAAAACAGGAATTAGCCTGTTATAGCGCCACCATGAGGCTAATTTGAAAATGTTTAAGTAGCATTTCTTCCTCTGCCTAGTGGGAATGTGTGTGCATAATTGCACAGAAATGGCAAGCGATTTGAGGCATTTTGTTCCAAACGGACCAATCCTGCGAACTTTGGAAGGCAATCTTAGCCAATGGGGATGGAATATGGGAAGCGGACAGATACGTGTTGATCACATGACTGTAGAGATTGTGTATACCGATTTGTGTGATGTGTGGATAAAATGTGTAGGAGTAATCTACAGAAATGTGTTTTGCAAAAGTCGGCCTCATGCCTCATGGTGGCGCTATAACAGGCCGTTGTGGAAAAATTGGGGCAGAGGTTCGTCGTTGGCATCCAGGGAGTGTGTGTGCAAAGTTTGGCATCGTCCGGGCCAACGGTGCCGGAGATTAGCTGTACACGCCGGACGGACGGACGGAGTGCAAAACATACTCTCTCTCCATGCCTTCGGCCTGGTGGAGACAATACATAGCGTAAATAGAGCGTCCTATGCCCCTACCAGGGCCCAGGAAATGATTCCCTGTTCATTTTCCTCATAGACTTTTCAAAAAGTATTTATTTAAAGACCTTTTAAGCCTTGTACAAAGCCAACTCGAGTTGTGACAAATCATGACAACAAACACAATTTTTTGGGCCGGACAAAGAATTAGAAAGAAGAAAAAAAACGGCAGGTTACAACACTTTTTGTTTTTCTTCTTTGTAATTATTTGTTTGGTCCAAAATATTGTGTTTATTGTCATGATTTGTCACGACTCGAGTTGGCTTTGTCGGCTGCGTAACCGTCTTATACTTTTTTAAATGTCTATGGGAAAAATGCATTGGGAATCATTTCCTGGGCCTGGAGTCGTCATGAAAGGGGGTGGGACTGCGACGCTCTATAGAGCGTCGCAGTCCCGCCTCCTACCCTGGACCAGGAAATGAAACCCAATGCATTATTCTCAGACATTTCTTAAAGTATTTATTTAAAGACGGTTACGCCGCGGACAAAGCCAACTCGAGTCGTGACAACTCATGACAACACAAACAATATTTTGGACCAAACAAATAATTAGAAAGAAGAAAAAAACGGCAGGTTACAACACTTTTTTTGTTGTTTTTCTTCTTTGTAATTATTTGTTTGGTCCAAAATATTGTTTGTGTTGTCATGAGTTGTCACGACTCGAGTTGGCTTTGTCCGCGGCGTAACCGTCTTTAAATAAATACTTTAAGAAATGTCTATGAGAATAATGCATTGGGTTTCATTTCCTGGTCCAGGGTAGGAGGCGGGACTGCGACGCTCTTATTGGAATAGTGTAAGTGATTGTAGATAGATATTTCTGCTATTTTTTAAAAAGGAAAAACAATGTTTGAAAATGTATGGACATTTTTCAACATGGAAACGATTGACGATTATGAAAAAAATTATTGTGATTATCTCAAATAATTGCAATCACCGGTATGTAATAATTGTGACAGGCGTAGTGGCCTAGTCATTCACCTAGACTAGATGTTCTGCAGCAACATGAGACGTTGTCACATAGCAACCATCCATTTCCTCATGGAAAGGGGTCTGTCCGTGGGAAGCCCTAGCAGTAGACATGTACTCTGTAGTGGATGCCTGGACGGTAGTAGAGATTGTTTATTAGCCCATTATACTTTAGGCCGATTCTACAAATGCCTTCTAAATGAGTAGTTCTTTCCAGATTTTGCCACGCTGCAAACTTGTACATCTATGTTTGAGTAGCAAACATCTAAAATGACACGGATGCTTTCCCCATTTTAATGTCTTAGCCTTAACATACATCAGCCTTAACAGTGGACAGCGGTAGAGATTGTTTATTAACATACAGTTTATTTTTGTTGTAGATCCGTCACAATGAGTCTCCAGTGGACAGCGGTAGCCACGTTCCTCTACGCTGAAGTCTTCTGTGTTCTACTACTCTGCATTCCATTCATCTCACCAAAGAGGTCAGTACTGTGTCCGTCTGTCTTATTTTCAGAATTTATACAATTATTGTTTGAGGATGCAATATTATATACAAGCGGTAATGTTGCACGTTTTGACAAAACATTGGTAATCCAGGACTCTAGGACAGATTTACTGAAACAATCTTAATTCCGTATACTATACATGTACAGTATATGTGCAAATGTGCATAATATTAATATATTAGACTGAAATAAAATAAAAATGCATTCCACCCACTTTGTTACACCTGTGATTTTCTAACCCCATCATCAATCCGACATTGATCGGCCTCTACTCTACATGACTGATTAGATTAACTTCACATCTCATGACTACACAGTGAACTGTCCAAACTCCAAACCTCAGGACTCTGATTAAGTGTAAACACCCACTTTTAGTTGGACAGGAGATTAACTACGAAGACTTTTATTCCCTTGTTTTGGTATTTCGTGTTTGTCTCTGTAGGACAATTAGAGCCTTTTTCCATTGCATAGAACCAACTCGACTCTTCTTGACCACTCGCTTTACTGCATTTTGTAGCTGGCCGCCTTAGAGATGTCCAGCCCTCTGCATAGGAGTGTGCTGAAGTTGAAGCTCATGCTAACTCGAATGCTGCCCGGAAACTATCTCCATTTCACCTGTACAACTTTCACCTACAGTTCCAACAAAAAAAACGTTCTGTTGACATTTTCAGTGAGGAATAGGCCAAGCAGTTGCTCAATATCGATTCATTTCACATACTCTGTTCTAGTTTACACAAAACAAAAGGCAGGACTAAATAAATGCAAGGACATTTCCAAGGATCAGTTTTGATCAATACTTTTTAAGTCACTATCCTCCTAGCCTCGGAAACCCAGACGTTTTTAACTATCCTCCTGATCTCCTGTCTTGATTTCCTAGCGGTTTGGCCACTAGGTGGAGCCATTTACCCATCTAATAGAACTACATAAGCACATACAACATAATGCTGTATAATTCAATGTACAACCTCATAGTTGTGTTAACATAGTTTGCATATTGCATGTATTGTGTTGCATTCCAGATGGAATAACTTATTTAAGTCTCGGCTGATTAAGACCATCGCATGGTATGGAAACACTTCGTTCATGGTCGCCATCGCTATACTGGTGTTCCTCCTTATAGGTGCGTATGTGCGTGCATTGGCATGTTCTCCCCCCCCCCCCCCCCCAACACTTACAACACATTCTCAACCTTTTTTAATTTCAAGCACCCCAATTTGATATGCATTATACCAAATAATATGTATTATGCCAAAACACGAAAATGTTAATGATATATAACATTAGTTTTAAAACTCCGCAATACAATCGATTGATTGATCATTAAAGTACACAAGGCTGACGGCTGTGTTAAGTCTTCAGATGGGTGGGCCACTCACGCTCACTTTAAAGATTTGTGGGCCGTGATCCAGAAAATGTTGGGAGTCACTGCATTAGGCTGTGTGGACCCCATTTGATACAATACTAATCTATGGGGATCCCAATATACACTGTGAATATACTGTAACTCTCAGAGTGCAAACTCACAGTTGCATACCCTCTTAAGGGTCCATTTTGTTCCTGACTTATCACTCCTTTAGCTGGAGACCTCCCCCCCCCCCCCCCCCCCCCAAAACCTCGCCAAGGACCCCTTGGGGTTGGCGTTGAGAAGAACTACAGTCCATTCCAGTGATTTACGTGGGGGTGTGTGTGGCATTTCAGATGCGTTTCGGGAGGTGCGTAAGTACAGTGTCCCGGAGAAGGTGGACCTGACCAACAACCCTGTGGCCATGGAGCACATTAACATGAAACTGTTCAGAGCCCAGAGGAACGAGTACATTGCCGGCTTCGCTCTGCTGCTCTGCTTGTGAGTACACACACGCACGCACACGTACAGCACCCTACATTCACCCAGCAGATGGCTTGCTCAGATAAGGAGTGGCAGCCCAAATCCAGCCTAAATGATGACTGATGTTTGCCAACCACTGACGTTCGAGTGCGATAATTAATTTTGGTCTACGAGTGCGAGGGGTAATAATTGTAATGAAAACAAAACAATAGCTGTATTATTTTACAGAAGAAATGGCATCGGAATCGGATCGGAAGCCAAAAAACGTCCCTAGTATCAATACTTTATCCATATATTAGACTAGATATCGTCTATGATTTGGGATATTGTACTATTGTGATATGGCATAAACGTGTTCTATAAAATATAAATATCGGATCGGGAAAAATCGATATCGGCCGATACTCAAAATCAAAAAAATATGATCGGGACATCCCTAATCCCATGTGTATACATCCCACTGTTTTTCAACCATTGGTCCATTGACTACTAATAATTTCCTAATAACGGACCACCTGTTGACTTTGTTGACTGGAGTCGCCTACAGCATTTGTTCTCAACCTTTTTGGCTGGGGACCTCCACCCCCTAACCTGACGCTGCCAGATGGTGGCGGTATTGATTCACAAGTTCACAACGCAGCTTCCATCTGGATTCGCTCCCTCAGTAGTCTCGTGTTACCAGACTGTTGCCTCTCACAATTTCCAAATGCTTCCATCATACAGTCTGGAGCAACGGAAGAGCTGTCATGAGTAAAATATAAAGCGGAAGAGGAGCCTCCTCCCCACTTTGTTTCGTCTTCACAGTCGCGGAAATTTATCCTAATATAAATAGAAATCATCTAGCATATATAGCTTGCTGCTTAGCAGAAAAGGAAATAAAAAAATAAAATGTAAAGATAATTTTAAATATATTTTCGTGAACGGAAATGGCAGCTTCCTTACTCTGATTTCGGGAGGTGTAGTTCCAGACTCTATATAGCATTCGGAGATTGTGGAATAGTTGTCTGGCTACGCGACTACTCCCGCAGTAGCAATGAACCGTTTCGGTTCAGTCCAATCAGCGGCAGCTACGGGCGGGATCTGCCAATCACCTGCCAAGTAGCTTGAAAAATAGGGCCTGCCTTCTTCAGCTATCGGGTTACAGCAAGGGGCCAGTGAGGCTATTCAACGTTGAAGCTCTGGGCCCTAGTGGTAGGAGGAGGGACTACAGGCGGACCCGTGGATTCATGACCGGGAAACCCCGTGCAGCAGGGCTTTAACATTGAGCGCTCGGTTGCACTTCCGCATTTGACCACCAAAATTTGGTGGTCAAATGCGGAAGTAGACGTTCTGAGACGGTACCTCCGGCAGTCTTCCGGGTGCTTCAAAACGCCACTGAGCAACTTCCACTGACATGAATAGCTGGGGGGGCGGAGCTTCGCGCCAGTTCAGTCTCTATCCTTTTATATACTCTATGGGTTACAGTGATGATGAGAAAATGCATCATAAATAAATACTGAAACCAAACCAGGTATAATCATTAAGGAAGGTTTATGCATGTGCATTGGCCTATGTACACTCTTAATTTCCATGTTTCAGACATTCAGTTGCCAATAATTAGGGAACTATACTAGGCACACTCATTTGCCCCCTCTACACCAAATCTCTTTGCCAAATCATTCGTTGCAAAGCGACGCATTGTGAACATGTAGATCGGCTATTTTCAGCAAATGGCCACCACCGGAATAGGGACACTAGGATTCATGTGGTGAAGTGTCATCATGGTCAGGTACATGCAGGTTTGTGACTTACTGATTAGGGACTTTAAGCAATGACTGTTTTCAGGACGGCTCCGCTACGCGGAAGTACGGTGGCTATGACGCCCACGCCGTAGCTGTCAAAATGGTTAAGCAAACAGCCTCCGGCGACAGTGGTTGCCATGGTGACGCGTCCATGCAGCATGTGTCAAACAAACACATTATTATTATTATTATTTTTTAAACACCGCGTCAGCTAACTTGCCGATATTCCTTAATTTTTACATGCGCTGGACATGATCAGCATTGGAAAGAGGAAGGTGCTGGAGCAATCTGTGTTATTCTAAAACCGTTTTAATAAACATGGTTAATATGACATGGTATTAGTGTTATTTCTTCATTCAGAGCATGCCAACACATTACACAGGCAACACAGCATAAGAGAGGTGATGGAACAATCGGTGTAAATGTATGACATCTATAATTTCAATAAACATGGTTATGACATGGCGTTGTAGACACTACGTGTAAGTGTAGGTTCTCCCGTAGTAGAAAGGGCTGCGACGGAGAGCAGGTTTATGTATCGAGCACTGATCCATTTCCGGTTGCCGTAGCCGACTGCCGTATCCGTCGTTGCTTAAAGTCGCTGTTACCTGACTTGAGGGGGATCCTGAGGGTCCCCGCAATTGGACCCTTACAGGTCTGTAACTCTGAGAGAGAACAAAATGGTTCCATTTGCTATTTAACCCAATTTGGGCGGGAACCCCTTTTGGTGTTAGCATTATGTTATGCTTTAGCTGTTGAAAAATAGCAGATCTACAAGCTCATAGCGCAGCACCGAGTGCCGCACTATGAGCTTGTAGGTCTGCTATATAAAAAAAATCGAAGAACGACTGACATAGAAACATAGCTTTTTCAGAAGACATTTTTTTAATCTGATCTCAGGTCAAAATGGGTTAAAATTAAAGTGTGAGAACCACTGCCCTAACCCTGTGGAACGTCGGCACAATCTAATTGGGAACACCAATTTTGTGGTTTATGTCAGAGGGACACACACACACACACACACACACACACACACAGGAAGGCCTTGCTGAGTGAATGACATTCTGTGTTGGGGTCAGTGCACGTACTGTGAGCACACACACACCAACACTCACGGGATACATACATAGAGTTCCAAGCATAGCCAGACAGAATGGCATACTCGCACTCAATTACTTGGACACACTCGCCAACATCACATCTCACCACACACGCAGACAGATGTCTCTAAATAGGGATGTATTTTACAGTACGGATGGATGGAAATAATTATTGGACCTCATTCACTAAGCTGTTTGTAAATTGTGTGGAAACAAACGGACTAAAGGGGTGTTTACTTTCTCTAATTACAATCTAATTGACGAAAGGGAGTGTACAGCCTGTGTGGAGATCACTTTTTTTTCCTGAAAGTCACATGCGACCTGTAGATCAGCGCAAGTGAGTCCTCCACGAGATGGATCCGCTTGCTGAATGTTAATAAAGTAAATGGCCAACTCTCACTTGTAATTACAGTAAGAAGTTAGTTTACAAAGTTATAACTTCACGACCAAAGGCTAATATAACTTGAAAAGCATATTATATAAGCCCTTTCTACCAAACAATCACTATAGCGAGGTAAACGGATGCTGCTGGAATCCACCAATATCTGATAATGTTTTTTTCTTCTTACTGACTCCAGTGTGTTTTTACAGTTTCACTGTCAGTGATGATTTTGGATGCCAGTCATCTGCTTGTGTTGGTCCACTGTGTTCCATAACACCAACAGTGCCACAGGCTGATCCATGCCATGACCCATTGATGAAATAAGTTCTTCAAAAGTAGCCCAGACCATAACTTACACTACAGTAAAACACTTTGCAGATGGTTGACATTTCTGTATCAAGACTAAAACAAAAAAGGTTTTATTTCACCAAATGCGCAATGAATGTTAAATATATGAAAAGTGTATTTAATTATGTGTAAGAAAATAAACTTTTTTACACAATATTAAAATGATGTGTGTGTGCTGTGTACAGTTGTACACTGTTTACTGATGATTCTATCTCATCTGTCTGTCAGGTTGTTGCGCCGCCTAGCAACCCTGCTCTCCCAGCAGGCACAGCTGCTCGCGTCCAACGAGGCTTTTAAGAAGCAAGCGGAAAGTGCTTCTGACGCTGCCAGGAAATACATGGAGGAGAATGACACTCTGCAGCAGGTACCGCACAGTGCGCTCACACTCCCACACGTATACGTACGCTCATGCACACCTGCATGTACGCATTGTACACACAGACACATCACATGCATACGTATAAATGTGCACACCCACACGTAAGCATGTGTACACACACAGATGAAATAATCTTTATTTTCATTATTTCACTTATTTCATTTGTCGTGCAACTTGGGGTGTCAAGAGTGCCATTGGTACTGCCATTGGTGTGTGTGAACGTGAAGTACATTGTAAAGATCTTTGAAAGGCAGGAAAGACTGGAAAAATGCTATATAAATGCTGTCCATTAACCATGACCATTTATAAACACAGCTCCTATCGTAGTTGACCACTAAGAGGCAGTACTGCATGTTGTATCAAACTAAACACAAATGTGTGGAGACATACACACTGACACTCTAGGCAGGCCTGAAAGGTCTTTAAAGTTCAGAGCAGCTAAAAGAAGAACTGACTTCATCCACATGTGATGACAAGTCACGCTCACACATGTACATACGTATATATGTATGTGTGTGTGTGTGTGTGTGTGTGTGTACATACATACATACATACATCCATACACTTCATGCACACGCGCATAAATAGTTTTATGTGTTGAGTCAGTGTAAGGATGATATTGAAGATATAACAAACAACTCGCTGAAAGAAAACAACACATTTTAACAATGCATTCATTAAGGAGAGCATACAAGGGCACAAATAGGATACAAATTTGAAGGAAACAAAATACATGTACATACACTCACTATGGGTATAAGTAACAGCGTCTCTGCCATATGTGGCGGCTGCCAATTATAGCAGAGATGGGACAATACTTTGCCTCCTTTTTGGGCATCCCAAGTTGTTGAAACACACACACACAAGAGCCCTGCACGGGCCTGGATCTGTGGAGTTAAGCCCAGGCCCGGCCTCAGTTTTACAGCCCGAGCCGTGTGTGTGTGTGTGTGTGTGTGTGTGTGTGTGTGTGTGTGTGTGTGTGTGTGTGTGTGTGTGTGTGTGTGTGTGTGTGTGTGTGTGTGTGTGTGTGTGTGTGTGTGTGTGTGTGTGTGTGTGTGTGTGTGTGTGTGTGTGTGTGTGTGTGTGTGTGTGTGTGTGTGTGTGTGTGTGTGTGTGTGTGTGTGTGTGTGTGTGTGTGTGTGTGTGTGTGTGTGTGTGTGTTAAATTGTACAGCTGCAGCGGATAAGTAGCCTAATTAGGAGAGCGGAGCAGCACGCAGAGACATAGAAGGAAGGAGAAATGTTTGATGAATGCAACACGTTTGTTAAAAGTCTTTACGTGTATGTGTTTACGTGACAATTGAGCGGAGCATGTATATGCTGCCGTGCTGTAGAAGCAAGTCCAGGCTGGATGAAATTCACTATGCAAAATTAATGTAACGGCACGTGAGCCCGAGCCTGGGCCTGTTGGTCAGGTATAGAAACGGCCCAAGCCCGGCCCGTTTTGGAGGGCCGGGACCTGGTCGGGTGACTCGGGTCCCGACGGGCTTGCAGAGCTCTAACACAGTTACATGACAATAACTTAAAGAAATGATTGACAATGATCTATTATCTCAGATATCTCCGATCAGGTGAATATGTAATACTTTTGACAGGACTGGAGACATTCAATTCATCAACATGTCACGTGTGTGTGTGTGTGTGTGTATGTGTGTGTGGGGGGGGGGGGGGGGGGGGGGTCACGTGACATGGACATAATTTTAGCCATGGATTGTGTGTGTGATGTTACATTGGTGTGATGTATCTGTCTCTTGAGGCAGTGTGTGTTTTTTCTTGTTTCCAGTCTTGTGGTTGCTAGAAATGCAACCACAGTATAATAATTGCATCTATTTTTATATTATATCCACACTCCCCTACCCACGGTTTTCGTGGCACATAAGCGTTGTAATATGTCAAATCAACTGTTTCATCAGGAACAATAAAAATTATGTATATATAAAATTCAAAGATGTTTTGTAATTTGATATACATTATTCATTTTAACATTGGGAAAATGTTTTATTTCAAAGTCTATCATCATCATGCTGTAGCTATCAGCCCGCTTCATGCTTTGGCCTACTGTATAAGTCTTGAACTGTATAGGTTAACCGTTTCCGTCCATCCGATGTGTCCACACGTCCTAGGAAATCCAATCGAGGGATGCATTGGACGTGTGTACACGTCCTAGCGCATCCTCAATGATATCAGGCGAGGGGAGAATATTCTAAATTTTTTATTTTATTTTTGAGTGAGCCTCTAAGGCCAACATACTTCGCTTTTCAGTCATATTAGCTTACCGTTCACTAGCCTGTTAGCGCGGCAGAAAGAATGCCTCGTCTCTCCTAATCCAGAGTGCTCTCCGTGGTTTTGATCTGATGTATATACTAAGCGCTTCATTTCTGCTCCTCCGCCTCTCGATCAAAATATGAACGCTTTGGAGCTTCTAGCGATATAATAGAATCGAGACCAAGGTAAGCTAGCATGTCTTTCCGTCACCCCAGAGCTTCTATTTTGAAGGAATCCCGGCACTGATTGTGTTAATGACCCTGGATTCTTTGGATCATGACGCTTCTAATCCAGACAATATATTGTGTCATGTTCATTTCTGGCCAACATCTTCCACCATTTTGAATTGACTTCAAAACACTGTTTTTGCTGCTCCTACTCCTGTGGGTTTTGTGTAAATTCAAGATTTTGTACACAGTCATTTTCAAAATAAAGAAATATCCCATAGCCAATTTGAATTGTATATTGAGGGGTCTCCACCGAACGCAGAACCCATAGGGAGCACCATAAATGTATGTGATAGACACAAGTTTGTTTGGTCCATTTTAATGCCTTGTGAAAACCACAGATTACAAGTTCCTACAACGGTGAAGTTTTGACACCTGATTAAAGTGTTTCAGTCACCAAGAAACACAAATCTAAATAAAAAAATCACACCCGTGTGAACTGAGTGGTGTAAGGTATTATATAGCCTGATCAGCTGTGGTCTGACGTAATGTCTGACGTAATGAAATCAGCATCAACCAATCAGCATCAACCATGCTCATTTTTTGAGCACAGACAGACAGACTAACAAAGCCAGTTGTAGGAGTGGTTTACACCACTCAAAAATACATAAATGCACAAACTTTCACAAATGTCTATCATAGTTTATTTCAAATCATGTTATTTGGCCAGAAAGTCACTTGAGGTGAGAGATCTCTTGTGGGCCAAATTAGCCGTTCGCTAAGACCCACCCAAGGCCGTTCTTGGCCAATACCATGTTAGTGACGGTTACTAGGTAAGGATCCTGGTCAAGCTTACAATGCTGGTCAAAATGGTTAAGCTGTGTCAATAAATATATTTAGTTGCGTGCACGCATCCGCCTGGCCTGTGTTGTACCCTGCCCTTTTTTTCTTCTTTCTAATTATTTTGTTCGGCCCAATTTATTTTGTTTATTGTCATGACTTGTCAGGAGCCAAGTTGGCTTTGTCTGAGGCTTAAAGGTCTTTAAATAAATACTTTCTGAAACTTCTGTGGGAAAAATGAATTGGAAATTATCTTCCGGGCCGCTTGTCGGGGGCGGGACTGTAACGCTCTATTTACTACAGTATTAGTCAAACTAGATCAGCTGACAGCCTGACACTGAACCCCATGCTGAGTTACACACAGAGGTCATCACCATGCCACCTGGTTGATGGACATTTTCATTTTGCCACAGACATTATACAAAATAAGTGAGCAATAATTTGACCATAAATAAACTCCTAATGTGCCATAGTGTCTATGGCTATGCCAATGTGCTGCACATTTTAAAATGATAGTATAAATGTAAGTTATTAAGAAAAAAAGCCAATTTACTTAGCCTATAATGACATGCCCAAAATGGGGATGCCAGGATTAAAGTGGTTACCTATTCTGCAGATGAAGAAAACCTTAAGACCACCAGATGGCTAAGACGGGCATTAAATGTGGCGTGGTGAAAGTCTATTGCTTATTTGGGATTTCAATAATTGGGTCTTATCAGTATAGTTAGAGCTTCCATCGCACGTACATGAGCAAAGGGCCATTTCGAGGTGAGCAGTCATATGAGGACAGTGTTACTTGAGGTCAGGAGGATATCATGTTCTACCAGCATTTTGCAAAAAATTTGCAAAATGTGTGGCAAATCTACAAAAAAAGCTTACCACTATAGCTTTCTTCACAAATGTGTTCATAAAGGTGTCTACTATCACATTTGTTCCAACCCAACTCCCTTGGGAAACCTTGTGACCTTGTGACAGCTGCTGAAATATAAATAAAATATTCCAAATTTTATTATACTTAAAGTAGCATGTGACGTGTCAAACTAGGGGGTCATGATTCTGAATCAATTGCAAGCATACATTTTGCAGGGAAAACACTCCTTCACCTAAAAATGGCCATAGCCGTAATGACAAATGTGATGTCAGCACATTTGGGCACATTTGGGCAAGTGGCTATGGCCGAATTTACCCAAGGAGTGTTTTTCGTACAAAACTAATGCTTGGAATGGATTCAGCATCATGAAAACCCCCTAGACACGTCACATGCTACTTAAAGCCGCCCCAACAAAGCCGGTTGCACCATGGTGGATTTGAACCCACAAAGCCTGTAGTTTTGCAGAGGTTTTTAGTTTTTAGATTCTAGGCAGAGGGATCAGAGAACATGAAGGCCCTTTTCCCAAACTCTCAATGTGGGTTCTGGCCAGAGGCCAGTAAGGAGAGAGTTACAATAGTCAAGTTTTGATATGACTGATGTCTGGATAAGGAGCTGGGCTGACTCCTGGGTGAGCAAGGGTCTAATCCTGTGAATGTTATAGTGTAAAACCACAGGATCGAGTGACCGCTGTGTGCCTTTCATGAGAGCCAGGACAACACCAAGGTTCTTGGTTGTTGGAGCTGAAGTCACCAGGGCGTTGTCTATGGAAATAGTTAGATACTGCGTGGGGCAGCTTTTAGCATGGAAGAAGAGAAGCTCAGATGATGGGCTTGATGTAATAGTGACGTGTGAACCGAGGTGAAAAGGGAGCTGACCTTTTTACCTCGGTAATAATGATATTGAAGTTATTTTACTGTGTGTGTGTGTGTGTGTGTGTGTGTGTGTGTGTGTGTGTGTGTGTGTGTGTGTGTGTGTGTGTGTGTGTGTGTGTGTGTGTGTGTGTGTGTGTGTGTGTGTGTGTGTGTGTGTGTGTGTGTGTGTGTGTGTGTGTGTGTGTGTGTGTGTGTGTGTGTGTGTGTGTGTGTGTGTGTGTGTGTGTGTGTGTGTGTGTGTGTGCGCTTCAGAACATGTACAAGGTCAGGGTGTGTGTGTGCATCCAGCTGTTCCCGTTTCCAGTCTTACTATGATTTCATAGTTGGAATATATTACATCAGAACATTTCATTGATCCCTTAGGATAAATTAAAGTCCTTCAATAGCCAAGAAATACAAAACAAAAGAATACACATACATACTTTGCACGCACGCATGCATGCGCACACACACACACACAAGTCTGCAGCACTTAACCATTTGAACTCTATAAATGTAGCAGATCTACAAGCTCAAAGGTTAAAATATGGAGATAAGAGGTTTCTGCCATACAGCTACCATATAGGTTTTTAAGTTGTTAACCTAGGCCACATCCACATTTTGTCTCAATTTGAATTTAACAACACAGATTTTGCTGCGTTTGCAGCTGTTATCCACACCTCTGTGTCATATTTTAAACCCTAAAACAGGTCTTTCAAAACAGAGCTGGCTGACACTGGTTTGTTGTGAAAACTCCAGCATTGCACTGTAGTCTGGATGTGTTGGAAATGATGACACACACACACACGCGCCCACGTTCACTTCCTGATTGGGTCTTTCTTGACTTCAGCTGGGACTATAGTGTCCCTTTTTTCGGCATGTCATATAGGCAAACGATTAAAAAGAAAAAAATGCCAAAATGTTTCAAAGTTTATGTATAAATTAAAAAAGCTAATTTAAATTAAAGCTCACATGTGGCTTGTAGAATGTAGACCACCCTTTTTTCTCTAGATGTTAATGGAAATGAAATAAATGAAAATAAATTCAGCTTAAAAAAACATTAACTTGACAACTCTGGGGCGACAACAGAGAATCCTTGGTCATCTTTGGTTTTGAGGTGTTCTTAGGGAACAAAAAAAATGTTTTGAGGATGACCTAAAAAGTAATTTTCATGATGACCTAAGGTCAAAGCTGTAGCTGATTAAAGTGACCTGAGGGCAGAAGGTGGAGGGCAGATCAGTGATGTATTATGGCGCTAATCCATGTAGAGCTTGCTTCATATAAATACTAAGTTACATTTTAAAAGATGTTTTTCACTGACAACCAGTGCAGGTCAGTGTGGGTTGTCTTTTCTCCGCATTCACATTTTGAACCATCTGTAGTTGAGAAAGGATGGACTGAGTCAACCCCAAATACGGGGAATTACAGTAATCCAGCTGAGGTGATAAAAGCCTGGGTAAACCAGCTTTTGTTTGGCTATGGTTCTAAGCTGATAAAAAAAACGTCCATCAAAATAGTACAGATTCTCCTTTTCTTTTTTGTTTCTTTTTTTAATCAAAGAGGGGTCCAAGAAAAGACCAAGGCACACGGTTGCCAAAGCAATTGGATAACTTGACGTTCCTCACCAGTCAAAAATAATCACTTCAACTCTAAAGGAAGTTCCTGTCCTTCCAGCATTTAGTGTCATCTAGAGTTTAGACCAGTGGTTCTCTACCTTTTCAGGCTGTGACCCCCAAAATGGTCATAGTGAACCACCCTGGAGGTAAGCACTTGGAATGTAGGAGTTGAGGCATTACATTTTGTTTGACTCGTTGCCAGGAGTTGTGAGCTTGTAGATCTGCAATTCACTATTTATCTGTGTGTAATGCTTTGTAGATCCGTTTTTATAGTTGTTTGGTCTTTTGCTTTTCTTTATTTTTTTTTGTTGAGGTATTAAATTCTTAAAAGTCCTTAAATTGTCACTTCACTGCCCTAGGCTGCAATACCAGCCTGACAGCGTGTCGCGGGTTCGAGTCCCGATCCCGGCGACCTCTGCTGCATGTCACTCCCCATCTCTCTCCCTGTTGTTTACTGTCAGTCTAGTTGTGACTATGTGCAAGCATCTCTCTCCCTGTTGTTTACTGTCAGTCTAGTTGTGACTATGTGCAAGCATCTCTCTCCCTGTTGTTTACTGTCAGTCTAGTTGTGACTATGTGCAAGCATCTCTCTCCCTGTTGTTTACTGTCAGTCTAGTTGTGACTATGTGCAAGCATCTCTCTCCCTGTTGTTTACTGTCAGTCTAGTTGTGACTATGTGCAAGCATCTCTCTCCCTATTGTTAACTGTCAGTCTAGTTGTGACTATGTGCAAGCATCTCTCTCCCTGTTGTCACAACTAGACTGACAGTAAACAACAGGGAGAGAGATGCTTGCACATAGTCACAACTAGACTGACAGTAAACAACAGGGAGAGAGATGCTTGCACATAGTCACAACTAGACTGACAGTAAACAACAGGGAGAGAGATGCTTGCACATAGTCACAACTAGTCTGACAGTAAACAACAGGGAGAGAGATGCTTGCACATAGTCACAACTAGACTGACAGTAAACAACAGGGAGAGAGATGCTTGCACATAGTCACAACTAGACTGACAGTAAACAACAGGGAGAGAGATGCTTGCACATAGTCACAACTAGACTGACAGTAAACAGTGCACATAGTCACAACTAGACTGACAGTAAACAACAGGGAGAGAGATGCTTGCACATAGTCACAACTAGACTGACAGTAAACAACAGGGAGAGAGATGCTTGCACATAGTCACAACTAGACTGACAGTAAACAACAGGGAGAGAGATGCTTGCACATAGTCACAACTAGACTGACAGTAAACAACAGGGAGAGAGATGCTTGCACATAGTCACAACTAGACTGACAGTAAACAACAGGGAGAGAGATGCTTGCACATAGTCACAACTAGACTGACAGTAAACGGGGAGAGAGATGGGGAGTGACATGCAGCAGACTGACAGTATGTGCAAGCATCTCTCTCCCTGTTGTTTACTGTCAGTCTAGTTGTGACTATGTGCAAGCATCTCTCTCCCTGTTGTCACAACTAGACTGACAGTAAACAACAGGGAGAGAGATGCTTGCACATAGTCACAACTAGACTGACAGTAAACAACAGGGAGAGAGATGCTTGCACATAGTCACAACTAGACTGACAGTAAACAACAGGGAGAGAGATGCTTGCACATAGTCACAACTAGTCTGACAGTAAACAACAGGGAGAGAGATGCTTGCACATAGTCACAACTAGACTGACAGTAAACGGGGAGAGAGATGCTTGCACATAGTCACAACTAGACTGACAGTAAACAACAGGGAGAGAGATGCTTGCACATAGTCACAACTAGACTGACAGTAAACAGTGCACATAGTCACAACTAGACTGACAGTAAACAACAGGGAGAGAGATGCTTGCACATAGTCACAACTAGACTGACAGTAAACAACAGGGAGAGAGATGCTTGCACATAGTCACAACTAGACTGACAGTAAACAACAGGGAGAGAGATGCTTGCACATAGTCACAACTAGACTGACAGTAAACAACAGGGAGAGAGATGCTTGCACATAGTCACAACTAGACTGACAGTAAACAACAGGGAGAGAGATGCTTGCACATAGTCACAACTAGACTGACCGTAAACAACAGGGAGAGAGATGCTTGCACATAGTCACAACTAGACTGACAGTAAACAACAGGGAGAGAGATGCTTGCACATAGTCACAACTAGACTGACAGTAAACGGGGAGAGAGATGGGGAGTGACATGCAGCAGACTGACAGTATGTGCAAGCATCTCTCTCCCTGTTGTTTACTGTCAGTCTAGTTGTGACTATGTGCAAGCATCTCTCTCCCTGTTGTTTACTGTCAGTCTAGTTGTGACTATGTGCAAGCATCTCTCTCCCTGTTGTTTACTGTCAGTCTAGTTGTGACTATGTGCAAGCATCTCTCTCCCTGTTGTTTACTGTCAGTCTAGTTGTGACTATGTGCACTGTTTACTGTCAGTCTAGTTGTGACTATGTGCAAGCATCTCTCTCCCTGTTGTTTACTGTCAGTCTAGTTGTGACTATGTGCAAGCATCTCTCTCCCTGTTGTTTACTGTCAGTCTAGTTGTGACTATGTGCAAGCATCTCTCTCCCTGTTGTTTACTGTCAGTCTAGTTGTGACTATGTGCAAGCATCTCTCTCCCTGTTGTTTACTGTCAGTCTAGTTGTGACTATGTGCAAGCATCTCTCTCCCTGTTGTTTACTGTCAGTCTAGTTGTGATGTGCAAGCATAGTCAAAAACCACTTATCTAGACCAGTGGTTCTCTACAGTTTTAGCTGCCGACCGCAAAGAGATTTGGTGTAGAAGGGGAAAAAAGAACGGGGCCTACGATAGACCCCTGGGGGACCCCTATCAACAAAGTATAGAGTTTAAGTAGTTAAAGCCTACCCTAACATACACACACACACACTAAACCCTAACCTATCGCACATAAATGCACGTCCAAACCAAGTCTACTTCATGTAAACATGAATGGTAAATGGTGCATTTATATAGTGCCTTTATCCAAGGCGCTTTACAGCGATTGTGCATTACATTCACCCATTCACACACACATTCATACACCGATGGCAGCGGAAACCATGCAAGGCACCAACTAGCACATCGGGAGCAATTAGGTGTACAGTGTCTTGCTCAAGAACACTTCGACAGTAACTCTGGGGGAGCCCGGGTTCGAACTGGCAACCTTACGGTTACCATCCAGGCACTCTACCCCTGAGCCACCGCCGCCCCTATACATTAAAAACCTAGGCGGCTGTGGCTCAGGAGGTAGAGCAGGTCGTCCAATGATCCCTGGGTCGGCGGTTCGAATCCCGGCTCCTCCTGTCCACATGTCGAAGTGTCCTTGGGCAAGACACTGAACCCTACATTGCCTCCAATGAGTCGGTCGGTGTGAGCTCGCCACCATTGGTGTGTGAATGTGGGAAGTGAGGACGCTGGCGTCGACTGTTCGCCGCTTCACCTCCCAATGTGTGAGTGAATGAACCATTGTAAAGCGCTTTGAGCACTTGGAAAAGCGCTATAAAAAGTTAGCACATGCTCACACTTGTTGAATCTCCGCCTACTGTGCATATGTACACTCGCAGACACTGGCACATTAACATCTAATAATTTCATATTTTCCCCCTGTAGTACGGTTTCTTAAAGATTTCAGTTAAATTGCCTCTGTAATTACTGTTAAAACAGCGTTTTCGTGAATGATCTCGATCATATGGATCAAAGACGGGCGCCTGCCAACTCTGTGCAGTGCTCCAGACCTGGCACATGGCCACTGCTCGCTCGCTCCCGCGTGCATGAATGTACACGTTGATGTAGGCTCTGTGATGCTATGTTAGCTACATGCTAACGTTCCTTTTCCCTCTGAGGGACAGTGAGCCTGGCTGAGCTTCAAAATCAAACAGTCGGCCAGTTTTTAAAGAGGAGAATCTGCTAATCATCTGATTTACAACAGCCGTGGTCATACAGAGCAAGACCCTCCATCAAAATACATCACATCTCCCCTCTCCCAAGTCCAATACACTCTCAGTAGCCTCAGAGTTAATTTAACTCTGAGGTTATGTCAGGCTGTAATGTTATATGCCTGTCTAAGACAAATATTAGGTAGTCCAATAACTTTATATCTGTAGGCTATATTATCTGTTGTCTATTTATATATACAACACTCTGCAAGACTAGTTCCAACAACAGTATTCTGCATGTATCTGTATACAGTAACAGTAAATCAGTAACAAATAAAGCTTCTTGAATATGCAGCACAATTCTAAAGTTGTAATTCACTGCAGAATGATTTGTTTTGTTAAAATTCTCACAACATAGTCCTCATTACATATTTTGAATTTAATGTTAAGTAATTTATGCTTGAATGAGAGTGAGTTTTCTATAACAGCACTTTATAAATAAAAGAAATTAGTTCATATGTGATAGAAAAATAGGATCAAATGTGTTAATTTTCCTTATTATGACGATCAATAGCTCACGAATGTCCTGGGCCAGTGGTTACAATGGTTGAAATGTCCCTTAATGTCTACCCCTGTGGGGGCATTTAAACAAAAGCCTGTCGTCCTCATTCAAACAGCATTCGAGCGTGTCAAATGGGGTCCATAATTCCAATCTAACATGGTTGTAATACAAGGTGGTAGTTTTCCACTGAAGGCTTTAAATATGAACACAAAGTATGTTTTGCCTCACTGCCAGAGGCCAACCCACGTTAATATGGACTATATACATTATTCTGCAAACTCACTTACTTTTACTTTTCCTCAGATTGACTAAGTTAATTTAAAGTACAGACTCCTCACCGTGCCTGTCTATGCAGAATACAATAGAACCGAATGAACTTACTCTGGCCATAAACGCAATATAAAAGGACATTTGAAAGACTGATAGATGAATGGACAGATAGATGAATAGAAGGAACAGTGGCTGCTGTGATTTGAAACCAGGGAACAGCACGTGACTGCCTCGCCTAAAACTGTCACATGGATGGTAAAGGAAGCCTTTACGACCTAACCCAATAAACACACACACACACGCACACACAAGAGCAAGCAAACACATGCACGCACACCCTGACCCCACCCACATGGTAACGTAGATGATGCACCTGCTGCCCTCATTCAACCTCTACTGTGTGTGCATGTGCCGATAAGCATATTATTCAGATGTTTTAATAAACTGCTAACCGAATTACCATTGAAGTTACGCCCTATAGATGTGTTCTGCCTTAAGTTGTTTTTTTAAAGGTCTTTGCGTATTTAATTTAATTTTGATGTTTTGTTTTCAATTTCATGATTTTAAAAGGGGTTCATTGGTTAATTAATGTTAGAGTTCAGTTTTTATTACTTTGTAGTTTAGTATCGTAATTTGCATTAGTCGGTCAACATTGAACGAGGGCAGGACTTTTTAAAATGTTTGCTATTGAAGATTTTTGACAGACTAAAGTTGATGACATTTTCTCTGATTGTAGTTGAGTGTTGTAAATACACAAGTTAAACTTTCCCTTTAAATTTTTTTTGGAAAGCCTCCTTTTTTATTAATGTTAGCTAAAATGTAGTTTTTTGGGGTTTTTTGGGCTAGTTTTAGTTAACTATTTAAACCCTGGTTGTTACCAGCCTGGGAACAAGGTTTGTCAGAAAGAGGTAAAAAGCTACGTTTAAGCTACGTATTATGAGGTTTGTCTTTGTCTCTTGTCAAAAAGACACACGTACACTATAATCATACCAAGGATCTTTGCCACAAAGTAGCCCCTTTTAGCAAGGCAACACTAACAGACGAGCTCTATCTGTGGCGAGTCAGACCCTCATGCGATGGATTGTAAATTAAGCCTTTGTCTGTCCGTAGACTTGTAGGTGCTTTCCACACGTGTAAAGGCTGACAGCTGGCATCCGTGTAACATGATGGAGTGGAGATGTTTGGTATTTACACCAGTTGGTTTCTGTGTGGGTGGGGCAGGGCTTATGTGGGGGCTCCATCTCTGTTACCCTCTCTCACACTCACACACACACGTTTCTTTTACTATACTTGTGAGGACAACATTTCAGAATGGCAGCAATATGATTATGAATGGCTTATTTTTAATATAAATACTATACTTGTGGGGACATTTTTTGAGTATAGTAACAACACTCTCACTCACACACACACACACACACACACACAGTGCAGCTGGTGTCTGGCTGAGGGGTGTGTGACGTTAGGAGTGTTTGGTATGAACACCTGTCCGTCTCTGCTGGTGGGGTCAGCTGGGCTCTGGCCACTATGTCATAATTTTATGACATATAATGTAGTGAGGTAACTAAGAAAAGTCCAGACTCAATTGCAATAATTTTGACTGATCTCTCTCATATTGAACTGATGAGCAGCTGATCTGAACTGATCAGCTGATCTCTCAGCTGATGTTGAACTGATTTCTCAACTCTCTCATACTGAGCCAATCTCTCATTGAACTGATTTCTCATATTGAACTCAGCTGATTGATTGTATTAACAGTTTGCACAGGAAAGCACTGTTCAATACAAGGTCTGCTAAGAGGATAAAAAAAACCAAGAAAGACTTGTTTCCATTGGGATCCTTCATTTTCAAATATGTACAGTAAAAGAGGGTGGGGGACTTTGACTTTTTACTGTGGCCAGTTTTGAATTCCAGTGACCCATTAGTGCTCTTTGTGAGTGGTTTTGAAGGAGATTGGGATTCACATTCCTTTGTGACTGTTGATAGGGCGTTCCACATTTTTATAGTAGTTTGACAGGTACATGGTGTCTTTGTGTTGTAGCATATAGCTTGTAGACCATGCCCATAGTAGTTTGACAGGTACATGGTGTCTTTGTGTTGTAGCATATAGCTTGTAGACCATGCCCATAGTAGTTTGACAGGTACATGGTGTCTTTGTGTTGTAGCATATAGCTTGTAGACCATGCCCATAGTAGTTTGACAGGTACATGGTGTCTTTGTGTTTGTTTGTGTGTGTGTAGAAACTCAACGATGCTGGTGTGGATCTTCCAGAGGCTGGAGGGAAGAAGAAGGCAGGAGAAGTAGATCTGGAGGAGGAGAACATCTCCCTGAGAGAAGAGCTGAAGACCCTGAGAGACGAGCTGAACACCACAAAGAAAGGTACACGCGTCAAAATATCTAACAAGCTGACGTGCAAACGTGTAGCTTTTCGTCGAAATACAGTTTGGAAACCAAATGGGAATCACCTGTGTGATTCATGCAAATCCGTTTTTTGGGGGGGGGTCGTGTCGATCTCTGGTGTGGTGGGACCCGGAGCGATATTTCTGACGGACCGTAATGACATCATGCTGTCTGCAAGCGCCTGGCGCCTGCAAGCTGCACGCACACACGGTAACTGTCCACAAACTACAGCTGGGTGAGTTTGAGCACAGTTTGCATGCGAGTGCGAGAGCTTATAAGGTATTATATAGCCTGATCAGCTCTGATCTGACGTAATGTCTGACGTAATGAAATCACACCCGGGTGAACTGGGTGACCGTAGCAACCATGCTCATTTTTTGAGCACAGACAGACACGTAAACTAACAAAGCCAGTCGTAGGAGTGGTTTACACCACTCAAAAATCAATCTTGGAGTGCACTGCAAATCAATGTTTTCACATCACTCTCACCTGCTTCCTCTGACCAAGACCGCTCTGCTCCAAACAGCTCTCTAACTGCATTAAAATGGCTATATCTATTAGTCTATTTGGGCAGGTAGGCGCGAGGGGAGCACAACTTGAACTATGATTATAACTGTATTTACTTTGTCGTTCGACTGAGCCTAAAGCTCGATCGATGTAAATGCCTGGGTCTCCTTTCGCCGCTCAACATGCTGAAATGAGCAGATCTGCAAGCTCACAAAGCATCGCGTCCCTTTGTGAGCTTGCAGATCTGCAATTTTCGACCCAACCCTGTGGTCCTAAAATAAATGTGGGTTAAGAAGACTTAAGAAGAGGTGCACAAGCAGGCTATAAACACATTCATATAGGCTATTATTATACAACCTGTATTATCAATGCATGGGGGGTTGAGTTGGTAGACTAGATAAAATAAGGCTGCTGGCTATATTTTGCTAGCTTGCACTCACTGCATCAGAGTATTTGTGCATTTTCTTGACATTGGTCACTATTAGATTTGGGGTAATGAATGAAACAGATCAGCAATTAAATTATGCACGCACAAAGCTATGAGAGTATAGCATTTTTGTCTCCTCTCTTGTGTCCGTCTGTGAACAGCTAATCTCCGGCACCGTTAACCCGGTCGATGCCAAATTGAACCTCTGAACCTCTGCCCCAAAATTTCCAGAACGGCCTGTTATAGCGCCACCAGGAGGCCGCTTTGTGCAAAACAAGTTTTTGGACCGTACACTTACAGATTTTGTCCAAACATCACGCAAATTGGTACACAGTCTCTCTAGAGCCATTCAACGAAACGGGTTTTTCAGATTTCTCAGACTCCATCCTGATTGGCTAAGATTGGCTTCCAAAGTTCGCAGGAGTGCTCAGTTTCAAACAAAATGCTGCAAATCATGAACACATCGTGTGATTTCCGTGAAATTGCGCACGCACATTCCCACTAGGCCGAGGAAGAAATGCCACGTGAACATTTTCAACTCAGCCTCATGGTGGCGCTATAACTGGCCGAAAAGTGTTTTTACCTCCAACTGCACGGATTTGTGGATAACTTTGAATGCCAACTCCCTAGAGGCCAAGGAAAAACCTTTGCCTGGAATTTTTCACATCTGCTCTTTATAGCGCCACCAGGAGGCCGACATATGTAAAACACATTTTCTAATATTACTCCTTCAGATGTTATCAAAATTTCACGCAAATCGGTACACATGCTCTCCATAGTCATGTGATCAAGACGGGTTTGTTTGATTTCTCATAATCCACCTTCATTGCCTACGATTGGCTTCTAAACTTTTAAGGAGTAGCCCGCTTTGTACCCGTTTTGTACAAATCGCCACAACGACTCAACGCAGCGTCCGATTGCGGTGAAACTGTGCATGCTTATTCCCACTAGGCTGAAGAAGAAATGCCACTTGACAGTTTTCAAATCAGCCTCATGGTGGCGCTACAACAGGCCAAGCCGTGACACACACACACACACACACACACACACACACACATACACACACACACACACACACACACGTTTATATTGCTCCTAAACATTTTGCCAAACATCACACTCACACTCCTATCCTCCTGGTGGAGACCTGTGCCCAGAAGGGCACTTTTTCTAGTTTTCTATAATCTCATCAGGGAATTCATATCTTGCTCAATGCTGATACTGATTGACTCAAGTGTAGTATAACCTTGTCCCCTCACCCCCCAAAAATGTGTTTGACACTCTTAAAACCCACCCAAGTGTTTTGCGCCACACGCTTCGCAATGATGGGCGGTGGGCGCCGATACTGTCACCTTTTTCACCCTGAGCCTGATTGCATGCTTGAACAAGTTGATCTTAACCCTAGAACACTAAACATATTTTTTGTTACACCAGCACTAAACACGGGTATATTTTACCCAATATAAAATATTCCATAAAAAATATTTCTCATCAAAATATATTGAAGTACAGCAATACATGGCAACTTGAGGTACTCTTCTTTAATATTTCAACATGACTTTTCACAAAAAAACTATCTATTTCATGGGGGGGGGGGGGGGGTCAAAATATTTAGAAATGAAGTTGGGAACTTCTCCTTTGGTCCCCCCCATTCGTAAGACATGGAAAAACATAAAGTCCATTGTGGGTGTATTGGATTTTTCTCTATCAAACTATCACTAAACAACTGCCTGTAGAAAAAAACAGGGATGTGGGCAGGGAAACAAACCTACTAAGTTCTATGATGTCACTGAGCATCATGAAGGTAGGCTACTGAAAGACCCACTCACCTCAGACATCAGCAACATTATGAAAATTGCAAAAATATAATCGTCCGGATGAAAATCACCCATGTTTAGTGTTCTAGGGTTAATTCACACATTCGCCTTCTCACGTAGAAGTCGTAGATCTATGTCAGGGGTTTTCAACTGATTGTGAACGAGGGACCACCTCCCTGACCTAGAATCAACCTGGGGACCACTGTTGTGTTGGGAGGGGATAGAATCAACCTGGGGACCACTGTTGTGTTGGGAGCGGATAGAATCAACCTGGGGACCACTGTTGTGTTGCGAGGGGATTTGGGCTAAGACTAGTACTTTAGCACAAATATTATTAAACTTATTGCGACTTATTTCTCCTTCAGTGTGTTGGTCGGCCATGTGACATCACGTGACATCATCAGGAATGGAGATCCCTGATATCATGAATATTGGCCAGCAACTCTACATCTGACCTCAAACCCTTAGATCTCCATATATGGAGCTGACCTGTTCCATATTCCATATTTATGTTGATCCTTCCCCATCCATCCTTCCTCTTCGATGTCTCCCTTTTGACTAGGGGTGGGTCCCGAACCTCGGCACCAAGCATGTACCGAACCGAACGTGATTGGGTACCGGGTACTAGGGCATTCACTTCTAGTCATTTTTACTAGTTGACTAGTTGCCTAGTTTACTAGTCGACTAGTTGTTAAACCACCTTTTATGTTTAAAAAAAAAAGGCAGAGCCATCTCTCTGCATGGAGTTAGTTGTCGAGGAGTCTAGAGACAGATGCGCTGTGCCTGGCAGCTGGCACTGAAGCAGAGAAGCATTGAAGCAACATAATTATTAAAGTTTCTTAAACATAATTTTCAAGTGAAGTTTATGGGAGGAAACTTTTAAGAGAGGGGACAGGAGTCTTACGCCTTGCCTGAGTTGTGCATGTGTGTGCACGTGTGTGTGTGTGTGTGTGTGTGTGTGTGTGCGTGTGCGTGCGTGTGCAGGTCTTCAGAAGTCAGACAGTGATGTTCAGGCCATGAAGAAACAAGCTGAGAACCTGACAGTGGAATATGACCGACTTCTGGGCGAACACGACAAACTACTGGTAACACACACACCACATGCACATCCCACATACAGTATGTAACTACGTATCCTTGCTGTCTGGCAGAAACCAGCTAACTCCATTTATTCTGTGTGTTGGTTAAAAACATATTGAACAAATGAAAATGTATTTAAGTGTTTCTAACAAAACCAGCTACTCCTTTGGATCCTCAAACTGTCGACTGTACCAGCTAACTCCATCCCCCTCTGACAATAATTATATAAAGTCACAATAACAACTTTGATAAGGCAGTATTGCTTTGTTTTAAAATATACAATATCCAATTTGGAGTTGGCTGGTTTCTGCCCGACAGCAGAGATGTAACGGGCCACAGAAAGTGTTTGTTGAGATGTTAGCGCTTTTCTGTCATGTCTATGGTAAAGACACGCTGAAGTGTTCCTTTTACCAGCAGTGTGATTTTGCGTTCTTGGGGCCCATTTACACTGGCAACCAAATCCAGCCTCAATCTGATCTATGCCACATCCAGATTGGAATCGGATTTGTTTAAATAATTCTAAACGCAAACAAGTCGCATTTCGTAATTACAATCTGGATGTGGCACAGGTCTGATTCAAGCTGGATTTGTCTGCCAGTGTAAAATCAATCTGAACACATATCTGTGACAGATCCGATCTGGTCGAGCCTTCCCTCCCCCATCCCCTCCCATATGTCTGTCAGAAGCCGTTGAGGGTTGATTTCACCCAACACCTCAAAAAACATGGACACAGTCACTAACTAACCCAGATGATTATAATAGTCTTGTTTAACCTTACTAAGGCTACAGTACATGTATCAGATTGCATCAGTAAAATAGCCAATCTAAAAGCTCACAACCCATTTTAATGTGTAGCTCTGTGAGTTTGTAGACTTTCGCTATTCTTTAATGCAACAAGTATGTTACATATTGAAAGTTCAAATATAATCAATGAATCAGGTGTGAAAACAGTCGAATAATCCATAGTTAAATGCTTCTGTTCACATCAAAATAAATCTTCAATTCATCAAACAGATTTACCTTCTGATTCTGATTCCTTGTCATACAAGTAATGTCAAAATAATTAGTCCAGGCCCACACACACCCCTCTCTCTCACACACACACACACACACACACACACACACACACACACACACACACACACACACACACACACACACACACACACACACACACACACCTTGTAGACACTCCAATGTACACACAGTACAACAGTAGACTGGTTGTACTGGTCAGCTGAAGAATGATAATGTGCTGGACTTTCTTGATAAGCTTAAGCTGATAAGCTTAACAGGAAAGATCACACACAAACACTCTCTCACACACACACACGCGCGCCGCTGTGTTGTTCAACCTTTGACATTTTGGGTGAGTCAGGATGAACAAACTCCATTGGGAAAAGTGTGTGAGAATCACATGTACCGTCAAGCAATTAAAAATGATGGCCAAAATACTGTACAATGGTGAGTTAATTCTCACTCACATACGCACGAACGCACGCAGTTGGATTTCAAACGGAAGGACAAATAACCCACATACACACACACTGTCTCCCTCTCATACTGACACCTACACACATGCATACGTATGTGTGTGTATATATGTTTATATAACTTCAAATTGAAATACTTTGTCTGTCTCGCTCTCTAGGCTGGCAGTGAGCAGGACAAGAAATCAAACTGAAGAGACCAAAGTTGCCGAGACGTCTTCATAACCCATCACCCTTCATCACCGTCTCCCCAATCAGCACCTTGCCGCGATGCTGACATCACTCCCTGTCCGCTGATGTCATCACAGCGGCGTTGTGATTGGTTGGTGTGAGGGTGTGTACTGTATGAACCCGTTTGAACAGGATTTAATGATTCCAGTCTTTAATTTGTCACCGCATGGACATTTGGACATGAAATGACATAAAAAGACACTTGTTATTGTTCCACTTGCATTCCATTCCGCTCTGACCACAGTCCACGCCTGGTTTTCATCAACGTTTTCCCGTTTAAGAATGAACGAGCAGCTGTAACGGATTTGAATACTAATGCCTGATTTAAGCTTAGCTCCGCCTGTTGTCGCACGCCCAAAATCACAGATCTACAAGCTCACAGGGTATTTGCGGTGTGTGCGACACAAATAAAAAACAAGTATAAATCAGGCAAAACTTTGCTAAACATTATCCAAGTGTTTCATTGTTGTCAGGATAGGAAATTGTTACACAATTGGATAATGCCTTTGCAACTTATTTACATTTCAATACAATTTGGGTCCAATCTGTCAAACTAATTGTAACGCCGTCTCTGCTTCATGGTGCACACACACCACTTTATGCTGTGGTCAATTAAATGACTGGTGTTATTGGTAGACAAATCTCCTAAATTCATCTGTAAATTGAGAATACACAATGTATGTCTCGGTGAATTAAAATAGGTATTTTCATTACATGCAGCAATCTTCATTGTATTGTCAGCTTAAATGCTTATCACATTTTCTCATCTGTTAAAAGTATTTTAGCCTCACTGAGAGGTCTGTTTGAAAATGTTATTGTAGCATTTAAAAAAGACAATACAAAGCCCTTTTTTGTCCCTCCTCATGTCAAACCAGAGTTGGTGGCCACAATATCAGATGATGGACTAGTCTGGACGCACCAGAATCTAGTCTTTAAGGGGTTATCCCAGACCGATGTGACAACATTGTAACGCTTCATTCATGCTTCTTCGTGCAATTGTGCCGCACGGCAAAAATTGTAAATCTACAACCTCACGTCCATGACACGTTGAGCATTATTTTTTCATGATTTATAAACCGAGACTACATCTGAAGCATTTTCATTTGTTTTGCTTACTTATGGCATGCGACAAAATCATACAATGAAGTATAAATTGGGCATGAGAAATCTTTTTGTCTGAACTAGGTTTCAAAAGATTTAAAAATGGCCGTTTGTTGCGTTTTGGTTTTGTTTGATAACTTGTAATCTTGTCGTTATTATACAGTGATTTGTGTTCAGGAGGGTGTTGGTCAATCAACAGCATGTTTACATGAAACTAGGCTTTCTTTATTATTTTTCTAGTTAAACAGTGGTTTTCAATCTTGGGAGGGGGGGGGTGTTGTGTTAACCAGTTATTGAACCACAGGCACAAGTTTCAGGATTGTGATGACCTGCTCAAAGAATAAACTGTTAACTAGTCTCCTCCTCCTCAGATGTAGTTAACCTCAACTTGCATTCAAGTCGGTTGACAACTCCTCCTGGTTTCACAAATACCTCCAAAGTCTATCTGAATTTCTGCTCGTTGTTTTGGTTATTTCAGTGTTTTTGTGTATGTTGTCCATTGGATACGATGGTGGTGGTTCTCAAATGTTTTACCGGTAATTGCAATGCTAACATAACTCTTGAGAGTGTAAAAACAGACCCTTACGGGACAATTTGGTTCTGTTTGTACAATTTCACACTGTAAAGAAACCCTGAGGGTCCTTGGACCCCACTGTGAGAACCACTGAGATACGAATGTGACATCTTTATATTTTTCCACTAAGAATGGTTCATTCCAGTTTGTGGGGCAAATGTGACGGTTATGGTTTGGGGTTTTCTAGTAAAGCTTTCAATGGTAATGACACAACTCTCTTACCCTGAAGAAATACCTTCGCTTAGAAGTTCAACGAGAAAAGAGTTGTGTCATTTGTTGGGTTCCGCCCCTCGCAGGTTGATCTGTTGAATGTGACAAAAAACATGTGAAAAATAAAGTGCTTTTGCTTACTCGGTCACTGATGGCTGTGTTTGAAAGCATTGTTTAAAAAGTTATGTATTAAACTTCTTGGGTAAGATCACAAAAACTCTGGTACATCTTATTTGCTTTACTGCTTTGTCTTGAGTAATTCTTTGCTAGAATTAAACATGCCCACATAATTTCTCTCGTCTTTTTTGTCAAACCATGAAAAACGACAATACTATAGTATGATGTTGAAAACCATGAAAGATGACATAGGCCTACTAATGTAATTTTCATGATTTTCATCTTAAAACCATAAGTAACGACATATGTTTTTCATGGTTTTCATTTTTCGTCATGGTTTCGTCAAATGTATAGTCCATGAATTTTGACGTATGTCGTTTTTCATGGTTTTCGACGATTAAAGGAGAATTCCATGCTAGAAGGCTTTCTTACCTTTCTTTGTAGTCGTTACGTCCCCACCAAAGAGGTCCAGGTGTTTTTTTGTGCAAAAACTCCTTATTGGCTATTTCCCCTACCATAAGCCCTCAATGAATAGGCCTATCTCACAGCCCGCTTTCCACGCCCACTTCCGGTAAATAGTGGTGTCATTTAACATTAGCATTTACACGTTTTTTTTCTCTGGAGAATCTAAGTACATTTTCTAATGTAAAAATGTGACAGACCAATATTATTATGAAGCAAACAAGATGGTAAATCATCTCGAACAGATTGAACAAACCTTACCTTGGGAAAACAAAAGTTGTAGACTTCTTAAATTACCTCTGTTAACATGTAGCGTCTATGGAGTGACGTCACGCTATCACCACTAACCCCGAAAGGGGGCGTATTAAGGGGGCGGGGAAATTCTGTGAGATAGGCTTATTGCATTGAATTGAATGGGGCTATGGGGTGTTGTGCTAATTCGCTTATTTCCATCGAAATAAGTAGTAAAGTGTGCCGCTTGGGATATTATTTACATTATGAAGAGAGGATATATACGAAAAAAATTTGAGCGATGGAAATAAGCGAATTAGCACAACACCCCATAGCCCCATTCGATTCCCATTCAATTCAATGCAATTCATTGAGGGCTTATGGTAGGGGAAATAGCCAATAAGGAGCTTTTGCACAAAATAACACCTGGACCTCTTTGGTGGGGACGTAACAACTACAAATAAAGAAAGCCTTCTAGTATGGAATTCTCCTTTAAGAAACTACATGATGACATACTATACAGTATATTACTAATGATTACCCTGTAGATCAAATTAGGTTGTCTGTACTAGCATTCATTTTCTCACCAATTCTCTGTTGAAGCCATTTGACTTGTCATAATCAAAAGGGACACACTGTTGGTGCTGGGACCTGTGGCCTCCAGATTCCCAGGCAGGCCCTTTTCCCAGTGAGCCACTGTGCTTGCTCTGTGCAAAAAGCCAAATGGATAATAACAGAAAAGCCAGAGGCTCTGTCCATTGTGAATCATAAACATTCAAACGTCTAGATAAGCAACAGCACAACAAACAGACAAATCTCCTGTTATATATATTTTTAAATTTGTTGTATCAATGTTACTCAAAGGCAAAGGGATAAATAACCCATTGATGTGCGATGCGGGTGAGGCAGTGTCCTCCCTGTGGTTTCCAGACAATAAAGTGGGGGGTTTATAGTAAAAACCTAGATGGCCAGTATTAGAGCAAGAAGAAACGGGGGGCAGGGTAACACTAACAGAGAGGAGGCGGTGGGGCCAACTGAAGTCTTAAAGGAGAATTTTAGACTAGAAGGCTTTCTTACCTTACATCCCCACCAAAGACGTCCAGGTGTTATTTCCCCTACCATAAGCCCTCAATGGGGGTTTGGTTTTTGTGCTAATTCGCTTATTTCCATCGAAGTAAGTAGTAAAGTGTGCTGCTTTATTTACATTATGAAGAGAGGATATATTAAAAAAAAGATTTTTGAGCGATGGAAATAAGCGAATTAGCACAAAAACCCAATTCAATTCATTGAGGGCTTATGGTAGGTAGGGGAAATAGCCAATAATGTGCTTTATTTTGCACAAAATAACACATGGACCTCTTTCGTGGGGACGTAACAACTACAAATAAAGGTAAGAAAGCCTTCTAGTCTGAAATTCTCCTTTAAGCCCTAACCACACCAGAGGGTCATGCAACTACTTGGAAGTTGGAACCATTATTCCCAATGGCAGTTGCAAGGATCGAGTTGCATTGGTGTGGTTTGTTTTGTTGCGAGTAGTTGCAAGGAGTTGCAGCTGGTGTGGTTTGGGCCTTAGAGCAAGAACAGAGCCATAGAGTAGGACAGTAAGATGAATTATAAAAAAGTGTGAATGGAGTTTCTAGGTGAAAGTGATTTGTGCCAAAATCTGCCATGATTGACCCCCATTATAACTTTCTCAAATTTGAAAGCACTATATTTCTATATGAAATATTTCAAAGATTCATTTTCAGCCAAACATGTCTGAAACATGTAAAGTTTGAATGGGTGTCTAGATGATGAAAATCACTTTTTTCATTATGTTTATCACATTTGTTAAATCACATTTGTTAAAAAAAAACATGAACTATAGTATTACTTTTTCATGATTTTCATCTTTTTTAAATGGAGGAAACTGAAAAAGGGGATATTTTTGTACCACCTTTACAAACATATTCTCAAATAAAACAACACATTCAAACCGTCGTCTTGTCATGAACTTAGTTTTATTGCCATTGGTTTTAGTTGGTGTTGTGAGCACAGTGGTATACCCGACAAACAGACAGGAGTCAAAGGGCAAGGGAACACTGGTGATGTCATCGGGGCATGAAACTAACTCCTTTAAGCTGAATTCATTTTCATACTCCATCGCACATCACAAGAACTGATCAACAGTTCACTGTCGCACAACAGAGTATACATTTGGTATCATAGCCCCCACAAGACGGTATATTCGAACAATCTTCATTCTCCAGCGAGAAGACGAGGTGTTTAGCAGTGTATAGAGAGACCCAAGCAATTCGCCAGCAGCTGTCTGGTGAAGTCGTTAGTTTCAAGCCCCAGAGGTCATTAATAGCATTAATACAGTCAATAATTAACATAGTTAACTCCTAATCAATAAGCTAATCTAGCGATATGAATGGAAGACTGGTAATTTACAGGAAGTCACACTGACACCACTTACACAAGGGCAACGAACAAGACACTGGGGTTGATGCGAGGTACGACCAGAACGGGGACACAGACTGGGCTAAACTTTCTTCCACAAGAGTGGAGAGGAGAGTGTGATCTTATAAGTTAAAAGCCTCGAGTCTGTTGTCCGAAGCCTCAAGACAATTCCCTACAAGGACAGAACAACTGATTTTAAACCTCTTTGAGCTTTAACAGGCTCCAGTGGTACATGCAGGGCAGGTTTCCCAAATCCAATTTAGGCACCAGATGAACTTGCGTTTGGCAGTGTGGCCTGGCGGTTTAAACCAAAACATCTCTGGTCAGTTGTTGTGAGTCGCTCTGAAGTGTCAGTAACAAAGTGAAATGTACATTAGTCCTGTTATAAGGTCAACCAGTAAATCTTTAGCATCCAAGGAGAGTTGGCTGCATTGCATACTGTATTCTGTGGTGAGGTTCCTGGATAACATATTATAAATTATATATAGTATAGTATCTGATGCTGACATGAAGACACTGAGCAGCGACAAGTTGATTTGGGGAAACCAGAGAACCTATGGCAGCAAATTAGATGTTCTGTACCTGTCGGAATACAGCCTATAGGAGTCAGAGTTGATAAGACAGTATCCTTAATCCTTCTCAACCATCAGTGTGCATATGGAGAGAGAGACAGACAGACAGACAGACAGACAGACAGACAGACAGACAGACAGACAGACAGACAGACAGAGACAGAAGGAGTACAGCGGTAGAAATAATTCAGGAATATTAAGGTTGATACGTAAACCTTTGTTGTCCATCCCTCCTACTGAGTATTAGGCTCTCTCTCTCACGCACACGCACACACACACACACACACACACACACACACACACACACAAACACACTGAGTACTGTAATATGAACAGCTTTACAGGACTGTCAAGTTTACAGATGACAGATAGGCATGAGCAGTTTTACAGTACTGTGAAGTTTACAGTTGTTTTTTTTTACAGTACCGTGAAGTTTACAGTTGACAGTGGCATGAGTAGTTTTGTGGTAGGGATAGGACGTTAAGCATCATTCATTAATCGCGGTAAACACTCACAATAACCGTAAATATTGCGGAGATTTAAATGCATCGTGACATGATCCATCATGCCCTGGACCTGAGTTGGCTGTACTTTTTCCATATCGTCCCATCCATATTTTAAGGTAACATTTACAGCTGACACTAAGTGTTTTTACAGAACTGTAAAGTTAGCGTCATGAGCGGTCTTACAGTCCTGTAAACTTTACATCTTCTCAGTTCAGCAGCCTTTCGCTTGGAGCAAAGATACTGTCCACAAAACCGTTTTGGCAGAGAGACATGAGGGACACCAAACAGAATGAATTTTGGTAAAATACATTTCAAGTTAAAATTTTAAATGACTTACAAGTTGTTTAATTTTTTTCACTTTTTTGCCCCTCCCAGGCTAGTCAATGATTGGACGTACACAAGAAAAAAGAAAAAGAAAAAAAGAAAAAAGCCCACAAAAGATATATACACATATTCAAATAAAAAATACTGGCTTGTAAGATGTGTCAGTAAATGTCCAGCTCTTTGTCTACACACACACCTCAGTGACACTTTTTCAAAAAAATAATAATAATAATATTGGGATTAGCCTTAATCTCACTATTAACAATGGCTAAGTATTCGACTATATGGACAGTATTTTGTTTTGAAGGAAGATACACATTAAAGGAGGTTTTCACTTTTTCATCCCCCCAGATTATAGATTCTACTAAATGTGTCTTCAATGCCAGTACAGCAACCCAGTCGCCAGAGAGAAACTTTTAAGTGTTGCCATGTCTGCTTATTTTAAGAAATTATATATTTGGTTGTAAATATATTAATAGGAAATTTGCTTGTATTGGAAGTTGCACGTTGCGGTCAGGTACAATGACAAACCCCAAAGGAGTGGGGACTAAATAATTAAATCAGACTGCTAGGCACAGTTAGGTACAGTTAAATAATCCGTTCTTAGTTACAGTATAATCGACTTGGAAATTGGACATACTTGAATTGGAAATATAGGATTGATTCAACATGGTCTGCGAGTGCAAACATATTTGTTCTTCCTTTAAAAAAATACATTCAATTTATTTTATGATTTTCAGAAACGTACAGAGCTGAGGTTATCCCTGGCGACATTGAGGCTGTCAGTGGTGGAAAGTAACTAAGTACATTTACTTAAGTACAATTTTGAGGTATTTGTACTTTACTTGAATATTTCCAATTCCCAATAGTTTTACTTCTACTCCACTACATAACAGATGCAAATATTGTACTTTTACTCCACTACATTTTAAAACTTTAGTTAATAGATACTTGTATTTTGATTATTATAACAAAACATACATTAACTGATACGTGTATCGTACTTGTACTATTGATACTTGTACTTAAGTAAAACATTTGAGTACTTTTTCCACCACTGGAGGCTGTGCATAGTGCTCAGGGGGAGGTGTTTAGATTGCATTGGACTGCATTGTGTTGACAAGGTGGTGTACTGGTGTTTAGGTGGAGTTGTGTTAGGCCTAGTTCACACCTACACAACAAATGTTCGGTCCGTGTGTGATGCCTGATTGCTTTTTGATTGCTGCTCCAATTCATTTTCAATGGGAGTCACATGGTTTGACCAAACATTTTTGTTTGATGAGGGGGGAGCAATCAGCAATCAGCCATCAAACACAAATGTTTGATCAAACCATGTGACTCCCATTGGAAAAGCATTGTGGTGGCCCAAAAAAACAAAAAAATGACCAAACATTGCTTGATTGGTGTTTGGTACGTGTGAATGAAGCCTTAGGCTGAGCTCACACCTTTCATGCAATTCTCGTGCTCGTTGGATGCTCGTTGGATGCATGTTGTGTTGTGTCATGGCCGCCCAATGTATTTCCAATGGAGGTCACATGGTTTGACACAACATTGTGTTGTGTGAGGGGGAGGGGCGCAGTCGAAACGCCCCTCCCCCTCACACAACACAATGTTGTGTCAAACCATGTGACCTCCATTGGAAATGCATTGGGCGGCCATGACACAACACAGCATTGATCCAACGAGCACAGAGAATTGCATTAACCGTGTGAGTGCACCCAGGTGTTTGTAGCCAGACACAAAACCGTCCTCACCAACATCGGGGAGAGGAGGAGGAGTGTACGTATGTTGCATTAAAACACGGGTGTCAAATCACCTCAGCAATGGCAGTTCATCAGCCAGCAGACATCTGGCTTGTTCTATCCATTTTCAATCTCAAACATTTTCTGCACTGTGTCACGGCGTGTGTTCAAAAAGTGGAAGAACTGCTGGTATTGGCTGGTGGTCGCCACAAAATGAACTCGGTTGAAAGCAGAGTAGCAGACATCAAATATTTGGACAAAATGCTGACATATTTAAGCTAACCACTTCGTCTAACTACCGTACACATATCTAAAATATTATCAGCATTATAAACGGGATGCCAGGCTTAATGTGGTTACAAAGCGTCTCAGATAAAAAATACAAATATTTGTTTATACTTCCTTTATGAACAGAAGATTGCAGGCTATGAAGGTGGTTGTTTTATTTTGGATAAATCATAACATGAATGTGATATTCTAAGCCTTGGGAGGTCTGAGGGGGGAAATACTGTACGTTCTGCTAAAAACACACAGAGAAAAAGCTAAACAATTTAAAATTCATCTAAAGCTAAAACTCTTCAAACACTTGAGCACTTGATCATAAAAAAAGAAGAAAAAAAAAGTTTCCCTTTCAGAGTGAGCGTTAAACTCAATTTATATTCCGCCGTGACGCACCGGCCGCGTGGTTAACGCGTCGCCATCACACAACGGAATATAAATCCAGGCATTACTGCATCGCAGCAATATGGTCTTTCTGATCACTCATGTAATACTAGCTTCACGTTGCAAAGAAAAAAAAGACCTATTCACACCAGTGACTGTGATTTATATTAGAATCTGAATTCCTTTTATGTTTACAAAGGTTTTTCTGTGCAAAGATGCAAATTGATTCTAAAGGATAATCTTAAAAACAGATTATCCTTTAGAATCAATTCAAAACTACTAAATTTGAAGCCAGTTGGATTTTGAATTCTCATCATCACTGGTGTTAGAAGCATGTAAAATATATATATATTCAGGAAGTGTGTTTTTGTGCTAGCCATACAGGCACAATGCTGATGTTACTGAGAAATGTAAGAGCAAATTAAATATAGATTATGGTAATAATAACCGAGGCAACTGTACCGGATTTAGTTTTGGACAGCTGTGCTGCGCGTGTCGTTAGCTAAACATGAGCGATCAGTCAGAAATCATCATCGTCATCACAATTACATACTGCATCAAATATATAACACAAAATATATATTATTCAATATATATTTTTCATACTGTATGTTTAAGCAAAATAAAAACCTTAACAAAATAAATCTCTGATTCATTTTACAATATGTAAAACAAAACCAAAAATTGATATTCCCAACACATTTCTTAAAAAGTGCTAGTGATATTATTTTACAATGTGCAAATGTTTTTTTTATTTGTTTTAGACAGTATATCTTACATTCTAATTGTTCTATCTTCCCAATGAGTGGTTGATGTTTTTAGTGGTTGCTTAGAGACAGAGTTCTAGACATGCCCCCTACTGAGGGGAGGGGTTAGATGTTAGACACGCCCCCTGCAAACTTCTGGGAGGAGTGGTTTGTTTAAAGCTGTGGGTTTGGCTATCAGCTGTTGGTTCACTGGGGTTAAGACAAATACACAAGGCATGGTTTGGCATCAATTTGTGAGCCCTCCCTTCCCTTTCTATCTTTCCTTCTCTCCTTCCTTCCCTCTCTGCTTCCTTCTTTCCTTTCCGTCTTTTTCCCTTTGCTTCCTAATTCCTTCCTTTTGTTCCGTTCTCCCTCTGTCGTTGTTTCTAATAATATATAACTCGGCTCTAACGAATAATAACACATTTTTATGTATAACACAGTCTGTCCTAGTTGACCCAAACCACACTTCTAACTCATGATGATGGCATCACCATCCTATGCTTACTGAAGATCGCCGTGGTAATTAACGACCGGTTCATTAGTCCTACTGTGTCTGTAGCTGTGTATGCGATGGCCATGTGTGTGTGTGTGTGTGTGTGTGTGTGTGTGTGTGTGTGTGTGTGTGTGTGTGTGTGTGTGTGTGTGTGTGTGTGTGTGTGTGTGTGTGCGTACAGAGGACTGATCTAGGCAGTTTACTGGTTCATATGGCAGCCATGGAGCCCTGCGCTGGGTTCGAGGGTCAGAGCTTGAACCCTGCAGGGTTGAAATCTACATCCTTTTGGCACTTGATTCATTATTTGCACATTGAGTGACGACGTCTCATCTTATGTGATACTGTCCACTAAAACAGAATTACCATTACCTTCAAAGTAGCCTTTTAAAAATACAGGGAACCGATACATGTTCACTGTGTGAATCAACGGCTGGTTTCACATCTCAAGACTGATCCTAGGTCAGCCAGTGATCAAGGCTCAAGGCTATAAGACAGCTGAAACCGGGGGGTCAGTTTTAGGTGCTTCAAATAGGATAATAAATATTCAAGTCTTTCAAGACAAATAGACTTTCTAAAAGTATTAAACTGTCAAAGTTGACTCAATGGCAGGACTTTGGTCATATTTATAAAGGGAGATTAAGTTTCAAAGATTTAGATGTTCTTTTGTGGTGTCTATTTGTTTGGTGAAACAAACTTCCAACATTCAGGGTGTCTCGTTTTAAAGTGCTTAGATTATAGTTTGGGGACGTTGACATTTTAAGAGGCCGATTCAACTCAGTTCTTTCTAAAAAATGATTTCCAGCTTTACGTTCAGGTTCTGATAGTGGCAGCATTGAGTGTGGTCATAGATGAGAGGTTTAAAACGTCAGTCTGCTTGTTTAGAACTCTGTCTTATAAGCCCCATTTCTACTTTGTCGCGTGTCGAAAATAACAGACCTATAAGCTCACACGTTGTGAACTCGTACAGTAGGTCGGCTGTTTTCAGCACACAACACCGAAGCATAAACAAGGCTTTACATGGACCTTTACACATGCACGGATGATGAAACTTTACAGATGTGTACAAAAGGAGACGCAAGACTAAAGTGAGCTATTTAGGTTTTGAATGGCACAGCATTGCAGTGCTTGTTGTTACTGTACAAGGTGATGTGGTCATCACTGATGGAGGTTCTCATGGTGATGTATAGCTGAACGTGTAATGGCCACAGATACTAATGGACAAAAGCCAAAAGTGTGTGTGTATGTGTGTGTGTGTGTGTGTGTGTGTGTGTGTGTGTGTGTGTGTGTGTGTGTGTGTGTGTGTGTGTGTGTGTGTGTGTGTGTGTGTGTGTGTGTGTGTGTGTGTGTGTGTGTGTACATGAGTGTGCAAGTATGCGTGCCCCCATTCCAAGACAACATGGCATTGCTGCCTGCCCCAGCCCATTGGGACGTGTTAAACCCGAGACGGCATCTGTGACATTTAATTATTGCTATATAGCAAAAATAAATTATTTGAATAAAAAAAAAAGATTTTCAGAACATTTTAGGTAGTTTGAAATGGGTAAACAGTTTAAATTAAAAAAAAGAAACATTCAATATAAAATCAGCCAAATGTGTTACCAGTTTGAAGAACCCTTTTTCCCCCCCCAATAAAATGGCTTATCTTTGGAAGCGTTGGCTTGTGTCGTTGCGTTGATCCAACGATAAAACCGGGGAATATAATTATCTCCATTTCAAATCCGTATGATCCGTGCCGACAGGGGTCGGACTGAAGGTCGTCTTTGGGGGGGGGGGGGGGAGGGGGGGGGGGGGGGGGACAGACGACGAAGAGCTGTGATTGGTGGAAGGCCTACATGACGCTCTCAAAGATGATGACCTTGTCGTCGGAGCCCGGGGACAGGGATGGCAGTGACTTCATGTTGGTGTCAGGGGACATGTACTCCAGATGGTGATGACCCCACACAGGCGTGGTCAGATAAGTCCAACGCTAAAAACAACAAAATGCATTATCATTAGGAGTAATAATGACAAAACAGTAGATGATAACAATATTGTGAGCTTTTAGATCGGCTATTTTCAAATGGGCGAAATCGGTTGAAGTTTTGTATTAGAAATCTACAAAGTAACTAGTAAATGAACATGCGAACAAGAAGGCACTGGAGCAGCTCAGACGATTTAGGCCCTTGGTTTATTATAACATAGGGTGCAAATAAAAAGTGACAACGTTTCGATGTGTAAGTTACATCTTCGTCATTACCTGACGAAGATGTAACTTACACATCGAAACGTTGTCCAGTGCCTTCTTGTTCGCATGTTATCTGTCCTGCTTCTGAAATGCACCAGACTGGCCTGCTATAGGCTAGAGATGCGGTTGGAACTTCCTTCTAACTAGTAAATGACATTTTCAAATAAATGTAGTGTTAAAGTACAATATTTGGAATATTTAGTGGAGTAGAACTAAATTAAAATAAATGAATCAAATAATCAAATCAAATAATCAAAATTGTACTTAAGTACAGTACTTAAGTAAATCTACTTTCCACCACTACACTGATAGTTTGTAATATAATGTATTAACCTCCTTGAGGGTTCCTTTGGCGCTGACAAGCTTATAGAGAATGCTGACAGGAATGCACAGCATGGAGGACAGGGCCATGCACCAGCCGATCACCTCGCCCCACCATGGATACACATAGGAGTTGTTGTAGGTCAGAGGCTTGTAGTTGAACAGATGGAAGAAGAAGATAGCCTGCAGAGAGAGAGAGAGAGAGAGATGGTTATCTGGGGGCATATCTACAATTTAGCCATTTAGCAGACAGACACTCTTATCCAGAGCGACGTATAATCAGTGTTAATTTTGACAGCAAATTCAGATTGAGTCTTAATCTTAGTCTTACTAATATCTAAATAACAAAATCTTAGTCGTTTAGTATTTTAGTCTTAGTCTTAGTCAACAAAATGAACACTGCAAAAAATATGCAAGATAAACACATGCAGGGAGACCGTGTAGTGCCTCAGTGAACTAGGAAATCCGTAAAAACAAAGAACCTGGCATCAGTTTAAACACTACAATACTATAAAACAATATATATCCGTACATTGAAACTATAACATACCGTACCAATCAATTGGATTTAATCTTTGACCATACAAAAATATATTACAATGCTGTCATGCAGTACAGTATGTACAATTCTTTAATGAACAATTTAACCAGCCATTTTGTATCGTTATAAACCTCATCTTACCATACAGACACAGGGAGTAATGTAAGACCAACACCATTTCATCCATGGATACGGTCTGTAGCCAATCATACGAGCCACGTCATCCATGAAGCGATCAGCTCCTATTACACAGAACACACACACACACACACGCACACACACACACACAGTCAAAACACAATACATCATGCACAATGTGTGTGTGTGTGTGTGTGTGTGTGTGTGTGTGTGTGTGTGTGTGTGTGTGTGTGTGTGTGTGTGTGTGTGTGTGTGTGTGTGTGTGTGTGTGCGTGTGTGTGTGTGTGTGTGTGTGTCTCACCATAAACCCAGGCCACCACCACACACTCCCAGAAAGCTTGCCAAAGTAGAGTCATTCCACTGGCGGAGTAGTAGTCAAACAGCTGGAAAACATACATTCCACCCTACACATACACATACACATACACATACACATACACATACACATACACATACACATACACATACACGCGTTAGAGCCCTGTGCCGTCACAAATTAATACACAGCCTAGATGGTCTATATAGTTTATACATTATTATTTACATATTGTACGTTTTTGTCATGTCTTTTTAAAAGTCAGTTATACAATGAATGAACGAATCAATACACCAAACCACCGACCAGAATAATGAACCAATCAACGGATCAAAACATGAACCAACCGAATCATGATTCATGAACTAATCAAAATGTAAACCGTTCAAAGCCTGTAAATAAAAACACAACCCGGTGAACAAAACGAACCAATTGACCAATCATACCAATCAAAACATGAACTAATCATGCATCAGCCGACTGACCTGTGTGATCATGGAGAGGTCGATGATGAAGCACAGTATGCAGCAGATCGCCACGGCGATCTGGTGGCGGTAACGCTGGTATTTTTTCGACGTCTCCGGAAACAGATCCAGAATGCCCGTCACAAACCCCTCCACGCCCACGAACTGGAGAGGCAAAGAGTGAGTGAGAAAGAGGTGGCTCTGGGGTTGCTTGCGTGTGTGCGCTTGTGCGCTTGTGCGTGCGTGCATGCGTGCGTGCGTGCGTGCGTGCGTGCGTGCGTGCGTGCGTGCGTGCGTGCGCGTACCTGGCTGTCCAATCCCAGCAGTAGCAGCATGAAGAAGAACAATGCAGCCCAGAGAGGAGCCACCGGCATCAAACTCACCGCTTTGGGGTATGCTATGAACGCCAGGCCTGGACCTGAGACACACACACACACACACACACACACACACACACACACACACACACACACACACACACACACACACACACACATGCACACACAGAGTGAGATACAGACACATCATTCATCTGGAGCTGGATTCATGGGCTATGCTTTCCCAGAGAGACAGACAGACAGACAGACAGACAGACAGACAGACAGACAGACAGACAGACAGACAGACAGACAGACAGACAGACAGACAGACAGACAGACAGACAGACAGACAGACAGACAGACAGACAGACATGGTACGCACAGTTTTTAAATACGCACTCACTCACGCACACACACACACAAATACGCACGCACACACACACATGCACGCACGCACGCACGCACGCACGCACGCATGCTCACACGCACGCACGCACGCACACACGCACGCACGCACGCACGCACGCACGCACGCACGCACAAACACTCACTCACACACACACACACACGCTCGCACACACACACACACACACACACACACACACACGCACACACAACAAATACACACAGCAGTAGGTTAGGGGAGGAAGAAAACTTAAGTAGACAGATACAAAGACGAAGGTAAGATAAAGACGTACAGGATGAGAAAAACAGGCAGAAAGAGAGACAATTTAGAGACAGAGAGAGAGAGACAGAGACAGAGAGAGAGACAGAGAGAGAGAGAGAGAGAGAGACAGAGACAGAGACAGAGACAGAGACAGAGACAGAGACAGAGACAGAGAGAGAGAGAGAGAGAGAGAGAAGAGAGAGAGATGGAGAGGGAGAAAGACAGTGATATGGAGAGGGAGAAAAGAGAGAGGGAGTGAGAGAGAGATTTGTGATGTGTGTGTGACACGTATATCTATTCTACGTCCGAGCATAGACATGGTAACGCCCCGCCTGCCTCTGATTGGCCTACCGACACTACAGAACACCGCTGGTCTCACCAGACTGTCCTCCGTCCGAGGTGGGAAATAGTACAAGAGAATGACAGCTTGGCACGCGCAACAGTAACTTGTAACTTTTATTTTTGTAGAAGAGGCAAACTAATATTGTTTATGCCGTTTGCTTTGATTGAATGATTGATTGATTGAACACGTATTTGTATGATTTGATTTGGGTGTGTTCTAAATTAAAGTGTTAGTGTTGATTATCGTGTATTAATCTAATTATAGTAAACTAATACCATTATACTAAACAAGATAAAGATCAAGGGAAAAGAGACCTTTTTACAGTACAATAATGTTTCACGTTTACACTGTACACATGTAAAATAAACAGCATAAACAATATATTAGTTTGCCTCTTCTACAAAACATAAAAGTTACTGTTGCGCGTGCCAAGCTGTCATTCTCTTGTATTATATCGTACTTGTATTATTTATTTATTTCCCACCACGGAGTAACCTCACGGCAGACTATTCAGCATATTAGCTATCCACCTCGGAGGAAAGGCCGGCAGTGTTGGTAGGCCAATCAGAGGCAGACGGGGTGTTACCATGTCTATGCTCGGACGTAGAATAGATATACGTGTGTGTGACTGAGGTGTAGTAGTGAGGTGTGTTGAAATGTATGTCATCTGTTCTCCTCTGATCCTCTGTCCTCAACTCTACGTCATCAAAGGTTTAGGTTTCATATCAACAATAACTCTTCCGTAATGTTACTGAATGATAAACCATGACGAATGATAAAAATTCTGTAGCACAAAGTACATGTAGTGGATATGGGAACGACTACTTGCATATTATTTGTCGATTATGTTTTCAGTTTATCAGAGTTCTCCATTCATGAAGTTTATATGAGTACACTGAGTTTGAGTCGTCGGTGTGTGTAGTTTACTTGAGTACTGTGTTTGTTTATGAGTAGTTTATAGTCAAGCAGCCATGTTATTTGGTGGAAATGTAAAAGTGCTTTTTTGGTGACAAACTAATTATGATGGCAATGAAAATGTATTCAGTATATTAATTTCACTATCATTTTGAAAAGAATATCACACAAATATTTATGTTACCATTTGAAAGTGATTTTAAGATATGTGACCTTGAATGAAACAGATTTGCAATGAAATCCCGCCCTTGTGTCATTAGTGACTTTAGTTCAGCATTTATTTTGTTGAAAGGTTTCTTTTTGTTTGTTTGTTTTGTTAAACATGCTCTATTCCCAATCTGAGTGTCTTTCCGTGTAGGCCTACAGTACTGTGAGTGTACTGTACTGTATCGTGTTTGTGTGTCCACTACACACATGCAGTACTGTGAGTGTGCTTCTAGGATGTATCGTGTTTGTGTGTCCACTACACACATGCAGTACTGTGAGTGTGCTTCTAGGATGTATCGTGTTTGTGTGTCCACTACACACAGTACTGTGAGTGTGCTTCTAGGATGTATCGTGTTTGTGTGTCCACTACACACAGTACTGTGAGTGTGCTTCTAGGATGTATCGTGTTTGTGTGTCCACTACACAGTAATGTGTGGACGTTTCCTGTATCAAGTTTTAGACGACCTTTCCATCAATAGCAGGCATTTCATCAAACTTAACCCAGTCAGAATTAATTAACCATCCCTATTTGGGGCAAATTTGTCACAATACATCAAAATTTGTCAAGATTTGTCAAAATTCGTCAAACATTTTCAAAATTTGTCAAAAAGTGTTTCACTTAAAAAAATGAATAGCAAAAAATAGCAGATCTACAATATTGCAATGATTGTAGATTGGCTATTTTCACTATTTGTCTGTAAGTACACAGGGCTTAAAAGACCACCCATTTTCAATATAATCTTCATATAACTGGTCCTCAGTAATGCTCATTATAAGAGTGTTTACTCACTCTGTGACTCATCGGTGGGCTGTGGACAGTTCAAAAACCTGTGTCTACCAGAGACATTATTGGTAGGTCATCTCAAACAAGATTTCAAACCTTTTTTATTATTATTATTATTAATGCAAGAACAATGGCTTCTATTTCAGCATGCTAACATTGCCTGATGGAAAAAGCTGTCGCTTGGAATTCGCTTGGAATCCCCATCAATGATGTCATTGGTATAGGCAGGTTTCTGAACTGTCCACAGCCCTCCTCTGAGACAGAGTGAGTAAAGGGTGCCATGTTATAATTTGCATTAGTGAGGACCAATTATATGAAGATAAGGTGAAAATGGTAAAGGGTTCCTTTATTTTTCAGCGTTTTATATTTTTTTTGTACAAATTGAACCCTGTACAATGGTGTCACTTGCTACAAAATATACAGAATTTTGGTCCAACAATACATCATACTCAGTGATTTTCTACTAATCTATTAATAAAGAAAATGTGAATAGTAGGAGTTTGCTATTCCTTTTTTCACCAAAATTCTGTGTCAATGTTTCAGGCAAGTAGGCCAAGCCTACTGCTCATTCAACACATCGCACATTGCTCTTAAAATTATTCATGTGACATACTAGGCTATATATTTGCATTAATATGAAGGAAAAAAAGTAACAAAAATGTATGCATTTCAAATTATGACTAAACACTTGCAGAGTATATTACAGTAAATAGTGCTGTCACTGCAGGGTCAATGTAGTGTAGGCATCAAATGAACGTTACCATGAAGATGGTGTTTCTGCTTTTGTCTTTATGTGTCACAGTTATCATCTTTAGAATGTCACATCATCACATAGCTCACAACACTCAACACCAAAGTTACTAATACATATCAACAGTATTTTCTCAATATTTGTCAGGAGTGTTCATTTTTTGTTCTTATTATGCTCATTATGATTCTTATATTTTGTTAGTTTCTCTACATTTGTCTGTAAATATGGTAATATATTTTCCATATTTTCTATTCTCTAATATATATATTTTATTCACAACCAAAGGTCAACCCAATTGTAGGCTATGTAAAGTTTATAAATACAACTCAAATCAGTATAAATGTGGTTAAATTACTACTTTAGTTTTTTTCAACCAAGGTTCATGTTTTAGGTTATTAGAGTGGTATTTTTTATTTATTTGCTGCTTTCTTTCGTTTTAGGGATTTTAGCTGTTTTTGACAGGGGGCGGGGGCATTCGAGCATGGGGCTAAATATGTATTTTTTTTTTCGCTATAAGATGTTATAGCGATTTATTTTTTTATTATTTACTATAGTCCCCAAGAAATTACATCTGGCAACAAAAGACGCTGGCAGACAGCGGAAAACGGCCGCGCCTGTCTGTCCAGGTCTGGCAACAGCTTGTAGTTTCCTCCTCCAAGCGGAGGTGGAACCGTGGAAAGCCCTCACTGCACTAAATAAACAACCAACGATCGCATTTATATAAAGTTTCCTGAGCCTCATGTGTCATGGAGAAGTGCACAGCCTGTGAGTATGCACCGTGTCCCAACTTGTTACATGGACATCAGTGACCCATTATGCAGTCTGTGGTGATTGCATACTTATTCTAATGTAGCCTAGGGAACATGAGGTCACCACTTTTGGTGTGACACAGCTCACACATGGCTCTTGTTGTTTACATTCCGTTGACAACACGTGTGCTGACAACAACAAAGAGTGACAAGGATTGGGAGAAGATGCATACTTTATCCTTTAGTAAGGCTTTGGAAGTATGCACTATTTTTGGATTTATTGGGGAAAGGAGGAGATCGACGTCAATGCGAACACTCAGGGACGTGGTGGGCCCATAATTCAGCCTGGGAAGTGGAGTTGCGGAGGCCCTCTAGGCGCGCGGCCAAAGGCTGCGCGCCTATTTTATTAATACAAAAAAAGAAAAACGGCTTTCCCAATGGCCAGCACGTCCCTGCGAACACTGGTAGGCTGCAGTTGTTTTTGCTCAGGTTTTAACCGGTTTTAATGGTCGGTAACGGAAAATAACAAAATAATCTAACAAGTTACTTTTCTCAGAAGGTAATCTTATAACGTAACAGGGTTCTTTTTTTAAGCAGTAAACCTAACAACGTTACTTTAGAAAGTAACGATGCCCAACACTGGTCCTGGCACACTGAAGTTTAATTTCATTAAATCCTCCATAAGGACACACTCTTTCCATTCATTTACAGTGGTTTTCAACGAGGCTGATTGGTCCGTCCGTGCGCACACATGCATGCACATGCACGCAGCGCACGTGCATGTGCTGGGGCGCCACAGTGGCCGTGACCGGCCCTGAGTAGAACCTGTGATCTTTTGTTGCCAGATGTAATTTCTTGGGGTCTAGTAGGACTATAGTAAATAATAAAAAAGAAATCGCTATAACATTTTGTAAAAAACAATAGCCCCATGCTCGAATGCCAAAAACAGTCAAAAACAGCTAAAATCCCTAAAACGAAAGAAAGCAGCAAATTAAATAAAAATTAACACCCATCTTTTACTTTCTCTAATAATAACCTAAAACATGAACCTTGGTTGAAAAAAACTAAAGTTGTCCTTTAATGTCCATAAATACGGTTAATACATTTGATTGTAGAATGCAGTTCCACCAAACACGTTATCTAATACACAAACAAATCTGTAACACTTGTATTACATTGTTGTCACCTTTATATTGTGGTATTATCTGGAGTATTACTAGTGTTGTTGTTACCTTTAGTATTGTAGCATATCATTGTTACCTGTAGTCAGAGATGGGTAGTATTTCAATTAAATGTATTTGTACTTTTAATACACATTTTAATGACTTTTGAGTAGGCTATTATTATTTAAGTGTACCCTGCTGGCCAGAAAATAATCAGATTTAATTTATAACAAAAAATGTTTTTAAAGATTATATTTTGTGAATTTAAAATTACATAGCCTAATATATGTAATTGTATTCCCTAATAAGACATTAACTTTTATCACCAAGTTTAGTATAGGACTAATAGCCTATCAGTGTCTTTGGCTAGCTGCAAGAAAACACACAAATTTTTTCTCCCTCAGTACACAGTGCCGAACTGCGTGTTTTTTTCTTCTTCTTTTTTTTACAGAAAAAACTAATTTACTATTCTCAAACATGGCTCTTCCTTGCTGTCTGGACAGTGGAGACTGCTGCTGTTCGGGGGCGCACTTCTGTATTTAAATTACATACATCAGGCATCATTACTTTTTTATTTGTATTTTGTATTGTGCCCATCTCTATATATTGTTGTTACCTGTAGTATTGTAATATACTGTTGGCTGTAGTATATTGTTATTATCTGTAGGTAGTATTTTGTTGTTACATGTAGTTGAGGTGTAGTATATTGTTGTTGCATGTAGTTACGGTGTAGTATATTGTTATTAAGTATAGTTAATGTGAATATTGTTATTAAGTGTAGTTAATGTGTAGTATATTGTTATTAAGTGTAGTACATTGTTGTTACATAACGTGTAGTATATTGTTGTTATCTGTAGTTAAGGTGTAGTCTATTGTTGTTGTTACCTCTAGTTAAGGGGTAGTATATTGATGTAGGTGTAGTTAAGGTGTAGTACTTTTTATGTATACTTTTTATGTATGTGATGTATTGCCATGCTTTTTGTTCTTGCTTAATGTAAATCGCTCTGGATTAAGAGCGCCTGCTAAATGCCTAAATTGTAAATTGTAGTATATTGTTGTAAGTGTAGTATAGGTGTAGAATATTGTTGTTACCTGTAGTTAAGGTGTAGCATATTGTTGTAGGAGTGTAGTATAGTACAGTCGTATATTGTTACCTGTAGTAGAGGTGTAGCATATTGTTGTAGGACTGTAGTATAGTACAGTCGTATATTGTTACCTAGAGGTGTAGCATATTGTTGTAGGACTGTAGTATAGTACAGTCATATATTGTTACCTGTAGTAGAGGTGTAGCATATTGTTGTAGGACTGTAGTATAGTACAGTCGTATATTGTTACCTGTAGTAGAGGTGTAGCATATTGTTGTAGGACTGTAGTATAGTACAGTAGTCGTATATTGTTACCTGTAGTAGAGGTGTAGCATATTGTTGTAGGACTGTAGTATAGTACAGTCGTATATTGTTACCTGTAGTAGAGGTGTAGCATATTGGTTGC
>NC_136807.1:23250619-23268119 GCF_951216825.1 Electrona antarctica | reverse complement strand
ATAGCAGATGTACAAGCTCACAAGCAACGCGCTGTGAGCTTGTAGATCGGCTATTTTCCGCATGCAGCTACTTATTAATCAGGCATTATGACGCCTACGATACATTTTAGTCAACTAAATCTGTAGCTTAATAGACTGGAATCTTATATTTAGTCTAACTAGACTAAAAGCAAAACATTTCAGATTACTAAAACTAAATGGAATTTTATTCTAAAGACTCTGACTAAAACCAAATCAAAAGTTGCTGTCAAAATCAACACCGCCGTGAACGCAACCACCATGCACAGCCTGACATGTCGCATGCCAAAAACAGCTGATCTACAAGCTCACAACCTGTCACAATGTGATGCGCTGTAAGCTTGTAGATCTGCGATTGTCAGTGTGCAACATGTCGTATGACGGAATATGAAGTGAGCATAAATGGCAGCAGACACGCTCTTCACTGCACAAGTAAATCAACATCGTATCAAACTATAATCACCTAGGTTTTCATTTAGTTTAATTTCATTTACACTGCAGGCTAATATTTACCCTGAATTCACCAATACAATAGATGTAATGACCTGTAATTAAACTAATAAACACTAATAACGACTGTTATACAACTGTTTATTAAATAATATTTCTGGTAAAAACACCCGTTTTACTATTGTCATCACTATTATTAAGTTATTATATATGTTATGAGTATTATTATTAAAATTGTTAATATTATTCTGATATTATTATTATTATTATTATTATTATTATGAGCTGATCTGTCTGCATAAGTAGCTGCAGTCAAACATGGCGCGGCACGGGCGTGTTAACACAACACAAACGGGCGCGTTGACGCAAATAGACAAGTTGAGACCCAGATTATGATTGGCAACACCAAAAGAAGCTGCCCAGATACCCGACCGTGCTGCATACCGATAGGGTGAGAATCAGAGAGGAACTATTTAGAAACTGCATATGGTCAGTTTCCACATGGAGTCGGTGTCAGCCAACCTACTTCTGTCGACCCCCCCACACACACACACACACACACACACACACACACACCACACTGACGGCAGCTACCCATCACTGGTTTTAAAATAGCTTCCTGCTTTCGACCTGTTCACTTCCTGTCATGCTCAGTGTCAGCTTTCAGTCAACAGCTGCTGTCCACAGAGACCTTCCACAGTGACATTCCCCTGACCTGGAATTTGTTCCCGCCCAGTCATTAAGAATAATTGCATTCAGGTTATCTGAACAAGGATGAGATCCTTACAACCAACCCAATAGTAAGGAGTGAGTGCTAGGACCAGATCCCAGCTCAGTAACGTTACACTCAACCAACAGTGAGGAGTAGGCCTAGATGGAAGAAGTCAATTTTGTTGACTTTGACAAAATGTCAAATGAAACTCCATGTGGTTGACTAGTAGAAAATGTGCTTTAAGGGTTGTCCACACCAAGTGCGATAACTTATACCACTGTTTCCCAAACCCATTTGTAGGTCACAGACCAACGGGCAACACTCTAGTTCTTATTAATAAGTAATGACGATCATCATTTAAAAATAGTTTTTGCTTACTGTTTATCTGCACTCGCTCAATGCAATATACAGTATGGATAATCCGGCTCAGAGTATCTCAACAATAAGTGATGTGTCAGCAATAAGAAATGTCAGGGGTCAGGGGTTTTGATAGTCATTCCAGACATTTTCTGTTCTCAACTTGTGTTTATTGTTTTTGCCTGCCTCCTGCACCTAACCTGTGTCTTATCCTTGATTACCTTTGCCCTGACTGGTTGCCTGTCTATCTAAACCCTACCTGTTCCAGCAGTTCTGTGCTTAGTTGTGTGTGAACCTTGTGTTTGGCCCATGTTCCCTCATGCCTTTCTAGAAGTGTTTTTATGGACTTTGCCTTTTGCGATTTTTGTATTAAGGATTTTGTGTTGGACTTCACACGCCATTTAAAGTAAAGATCTTTTGAGATTTGGAATTACGTTTTTGTGACTTTCGTCAAACTTTTGGGATTTTGAGATTAAAGTTCTTCGTTTCTGGAATTGGGTTATTTTTTGTGCCTCTGCACCTGATCACCTATTTTGAGAACACTTTGGGTAGTTTGCCACTGTTGTCATCGTGATAGTCAAGACTCGTGTTATGGATTCTGACATCTACTTGAGTCTGAACAGGTTTCAAACTGTCTCATAGTTAAGGTTGTAGTTATCGTTGTTGGTGTAAACAGCCCTTAATGCTCTGAAGTAATTCCCAGTGGTCCTAATTCAGAGAAAGGGAGAAAGAGAGAGAGAGATACGGAGAGATACGAGAGAGAAGAGAGAGGTGGAAAGCAAGATATTGTGAGAGAGACACAGAGGGAGACACATACAGTAACCTCGGGTCACCAGACTTTCCACCTCAGAGGAAAGCCTGGTATTCGTTCCAAACAGGCCTGTGTGATCCGGTCTAGAAAAAATAAAAAAATGGTGGTTCCGATTTCCTTGTTCCATGTTTTTCTTCTTCTTTTTTTTTTTTGGTTCCCCCAATCCCCTTCTGTCTGGAACAGAAGATGGATATGCCAAACAAACTATTCCTATAAGCTACGCTGCATCAAGGGTTTTGTTGGGTAGGCCCTAACATGATGATGCCTTTGATCTCAGGGAATTATTTTGGGTAATTCTGGTTCCGGCCTGATGACTACCGGTATATACAAACCAGTGACTACAACATGATGTAACTTATTTCCGTTCCTGACCGGATCAGAAACCTGAAAATGGTATGCGTCCCAGGCTAGAGATACAGAGACAAAGACACACACAGAGAGAGACAGAGAGACAGGTTTACAGTAAGTTATTGTGACAGAGGGAGATACAGAAAGAGAGAGAGAGAGAGAGATAGGTGGAGAGTAAGATATTGTGAGAGACAGACAGAGAAGGAGAGAAAAGAGAGAGACATGCATTATGATGGGGTTGGCATGCAAGTACTGTAGAACATAAGGGATGAGAAGCATGCATGCAAGCAGAGGGGAGAGAGAGAGAAAGAGAGGGGAGTAGAGAAGAGGATAGAAGGACAGAGGGAGAGAGAGGTCGGAGGGGCGAGGTAGAGAAGCATGCGGCACGCATGCTACCTTCTCTGGAGACGCTAAATTTAACCAGCTGTTACTGTGTGCGTGTGCGTGTGCGTGTGCGTGTGTGTGATGCGATGCATGTACCTCCGATCCATTAATAGGCACACAGTTGGTTAGTCAGGCTGGCCACACACACTCTCACACACACACACTGCTCCCAACATCTGAGGTGTTAGTAATGTTGGTTTGTGTGACTTTTGTTAAAGACATTTTATACACACTCATACACACACTGTAGACACACACCCACACACCCACACACACCAGCACATGCGCTCATGCATGCATTCCCATACATGTATTTTCCATGTGCCAGCACTCAACGTTCACACACACACACACACACACACACACACACACACACACACACACACACACACACACACACACACACACACACACACACACACACACACACACACACACACACACACACACACACACACACACACACGCACACACACATGTACACACACATGTACACACACACACACACACACACACACACTCTCTCTCTCTCTCTCTCGCTCTCTCTCTCTCTCTCTCTCTCTCTCCAACACACACTTCCTCTCTGTTTCTCAGTGATATCTTGTTGTATTGAAGACAGTGTTCATTCATACAGTATTTCATAAAATCACCCGTGATTCATTTTTACAGTAATAGACACTCACAGTTTCTATAAACACAGACACATTATAAACAAACAATAAGAAATATGTTTCAAAATGTTCCGTGGCTGTGTGTGTGTGTGTGTGTGTGTGTGTGTGTGTGTGTGTGTGTGTGTGTGTGTGTGTGTGTGTGTGTGTGTGTGTGTGTGTGTGTGTGTGTGTACCTGATTCGGCCACCTGGGAGATATCCACTCCCTGTTCGGCAGCCATGAATCCCAGGATGGAGAACACCACAAACCCAGCAAAGAAACTGGTTCCGCTGTTTATCAGAGCCAGCATGAAGGCATCTCTGCACAGGACCACACGCACAGTAAACCCATGTTCATTTAACCCATGAGGCCTATTCTAAACCTTCTAAAACAGTGGTTCCCAAACTTTTTCATGTCAAGTGACCGCGGACCCCCATTTGAAAAGATATGCCTGCAGCCAGGGACACCCATAAGAGAAGATTTTTACGGCTATAGCAGTGATTCTCAACCGGTTTAATTTCAAGGACCCCCAGTTTGATGTGCATTAGGCTACAGACCCCCATTTAATGGCATTTCTATCTCTGAGACCCCAATTTATATTGTAAAATGTAAGTTAATTTAACTCTGAGATTTGGTTCCATTTACAGACAGTATATAGCAGTATATACTATAGAGGGCATGAGCGTGACATCATCATCATACCCGGAAGTTATGCCGGAACGCCTACTGAGTGGCAAAAAAACGTTCTGGCCTTGACAGCCCATATATCCTTACAGAAACGAAATCTGATTGTATTAAACTATGTTAAACGACGTTAAATTACTTTGCCACTCGATTTGCCACTCACTTTATGCATGCGCCTTATGCATGTGCCTACCCTCTATAGTAAGTAGACTTTGTTGAAAAAGTGTGTGTGCGTGCATGCGTGCGTGCGTGCGTGCGTACGTGTGCGTGCATGTGTGTGTGTCTCACTTGTAGCAGTCGTTGTTAAATCGGTTGTAGCTGCCCAGGGCGGTCAAAGCTCCCAGGCCGATGGCATACGAGAAGAAGATCTGAGTCCCGGCATCGATCCACACCTAAAGGTGAAAAGGTCAGAGGTCACAGGGTCAGTGGCAGGGAGGAGAGGTCAACTGTTCTCAGATCTACAAGTCTCTCCAATGATGAGCACTGCTATGTATGGTCTGTCAGATCTACAAGGCTCTCCAATGATGAGCACTGCTATGTATGGTCTGTCAGATCTACAAGTCTCTCCAACGATGAGCTGTTATGTATGGTCTGTCAGATCTACAAGTCTCTCCAACGATGAGCTGCTATGTATGGTCTGTCAGATCTACAAGTCTCTCCAACGATGAGCTGCTATGTATGGTCTGTCAGATCTACAAGTCCCTCCAACAATGAGCTGTTATGTATGGTCTGTCAGATCTACAAGTCTCTCCAACAATGAGCTGCTATGTATGGTCTGTCAGATCTACAAGGCTCTCCAACGATGAGCTGCTATGTATGGTCTGTCAGATCTACAAGTCTCTCCAACAATGAGCTGCTATGTATGGTCTGTCAGATCTACAAGTCTCTCCAACAATGAGCTGTTATGTACATGTATGGTCTGGAATTACCAGCCTTTCTCTATCACTTATTTAGACAACACAACGTCTCAGTCTCCCCCGATAACACACTGCATCCACGTACCCTATCTACATCCTAACTATTACTAGAAGTATCATTTTCATTTTCACCATATTTTCACTGTGTAGTTTATGAATTGAACACGTTGATAAAGTTCCCTACTGACGTTCCCTGCTGCGCTTGACTAAGCCAGTGTGCAGGCAAACACAGCAAATTAAATATGCAAAAATGATGCAACTTCTCCGCCCAATCGCATCGAGTCTACCGAAATAGAGGTGTGAAAACGACCTAAGATGTTTTGAGAGACATCAGACTTCAAAAACAATCATACATAGGCCAATATATCTCAATAAATTATGGTTTTGACTGAGGAATGAAGTTCTATCAAAGTAAGAGTCACAAAGGTATTAGTAATAGTAGTAGTAGTGGTAATACTGTATGTATAATATTACTGACCTGTGCCTCAGCCAGTTTGGACCAATTAGGGTAGATGTAGTACATGATTCCATCGTATGCACCAGGAAGTGTGACTCCTCTGACCAATAGGATGACGAGAACCACGTAGGGGAAGGTCGCTGTGAAGTACACAATCTGACATACAAACACACACAGATGGGTTAAAACGTTTTTTAGTTTTTTTGCCATTTCAGCTCAAGTGGAAAGGTAGACTATAGTATGCATATACGAAGATGAGTAATGTGCAGGAATACACATACCATATGATAGGTTGATGGTGTCATAATGACGTTTCCCTTGGTTGCATGCTTAAAATAGCCAAACTACAAGCTCACAATGCATCACAGGGTGACGCGCATTGTGAGCTTGTAGATCTACTATTTTCAGAGCGCAACCAAACATAAAATGTTTTTTTGTTCTAATGGATCCCTTCGACACTAGTCCCTCCATAACATTTCAGTCTAGTTTATATTTGTTGACAAAATTGTCAGTAAGTAATTGTCAGTATTTATTAGTTTTAGTCATCGTAGCTTAACTTTTCATTTAGTTTTTGCTTCGTCAGTGAAAAAAGGTAACAGGTAACATTTATCGTCGTAGTTTTAGTTGATGAAATCAACACTTGGATGTCCTTATCCTGTCACCACAGCTCACTAATGTTGCTGCCTGCTGTTACCACTTATACAGTATGTGAGGTTTCCTTTTGTTATTAGTCATGATATCAAAGTGTTTTCAGTGTGTTTGTAATCTGTGGGAAGTATGTGACCTGATGTCTTGGTGCGGTTGACAGGTAGCCTACAGAACAAATCTCAGGTCAGAAGTGAACCCAATCTGTGATTTAGTGAAACGGCGTGAAAGAACCCCCCGCACACCAGCGCTACATTTCCTAAATTATTAACACATTCATGCAGAATGATGACGTTTTGGTATTGTCATTCTGTCTGTGCTAGCCTTACATACAACCAACCAGCACAGAGCCTTTCAACCTTTGCTTTTTAAACCATTACAGAAGATGCATTCTATTGCTAGTTTGACCCAGTCTAAATACTCTTAAATAATCATGTAAAAATGACTGATATCAGTCATGACGACTGAGAACTTCACTCTATGAAGGTTAGAGAGTGCAGTTGGAATTCCACCTCATCTTGAAGTGCAGCAGCTCTCTCTCTCTCTCCCTCTCTCCCCTCCTTTTCCTCTCTCTCTCTCTCTCTCTTCCTCTCTCTCTCTCTCTTCCTCTCTCCCCTCCTTTTCCTCTCTCTCTCTCTCTCTCTCTCTCTCTCTCTCCTCTCTCTCTCTCTCTCTCTCTCTCTCTCTCTCTCTCTCTCTCTCTCTCTCTCTCTCTCTCTCTCTCTCTCTCTCTCTCTCTCTCTCTCTCTCTCTCTCTCTCTCTCTCTCTCTCTCTCTCTCTCTCTCTCTCTCTCTCTCTCTCTCTCTCTCTCTCTCTCTCTCTCTCTCTCTCTCTCTCTCTCTCTCTCTCTCTCTCTCTCTCTCTCTTCTCTCTCTCTCTCTTCTCTCTCTCTCTCTTCTCTCTCTCTCTCTCTCTCTTCTCTCTCTCTCCTCTCTCTCTCCTCTCTCTCTCTCTCTCCCCCTCTCTCTCCCCCTCTCTCTCAGGTCACGTACTACTGCAGTCATTCTGCCTCCTCTCTCCACCGGCCAATCCCCTCCTGCCACCTCACAATGCTAAGGCACCACCCCCTCCCCATCGTAGCCATGGAAACACCATGTGACAGCAGGAGAGTGAGTAAGATTGTGATTAGAGCCTGACACACACTACTAGACAGGCTATATATAATATTATATAGTTTACACTAAAGTACAGTATATGTATATGTAGGTCTGTCTGTCTGTTGTGCATCCTGTGTGAGTTCTCTCTCCTGGTTGGCATGAAATTTATATCCTTCCTGACCTACGTACATGGGACAGATTTTGGATTTGCATAATGCACGAACGACTTTGACAGAACAAGGGCACTAATTTGGTATGAACCCTGTATGTGATCAGTGCTTTTACTTGGGATTCCTTTTTTCTTTTTTCTCTTTTTTGTTTCTTGGACTGGCTGTTATGTAATATTGTTAGGCTGTGCTGCATTGTACCTAAGCTGTATTTTGTACCACTTTTAAAAATAAATAAACATTTGAATTACAAAAATAAAAAAGAAAGAAATTGGTATCCTGACATATTTTCTGTTTACTAAAGAGCTGGAGGGACGTGTAGACTATCCATCATGAACTTTATTGTCACATGGACCATTGTCACTTATGGTCATCATGGCAGTACTAGCTGTGTTTATGTTTACAAACAAACAGTCCTTAACTCCCCTTAATATAATGTGTCGCCAAATAAAACAAACCAACACAAAAGCTCGGACTGACTCAATAAAAGAGGAAATAAAACATTTGATCTGTCAACGTTGAAAACGGCTCGATGAGAAACAGTCCCCGGTTTGGCCTTGGAGTCGGTGTTGAGTCAGTGCTGGCATCAGGAGTCATTTTGTCATCCAGGATGACGTTTTGTTTTTGTACAGTAGATTTTCTTTGGTGTTGATTAAGTGTCTCCACAGCTACAGTCATTGATAAAAGTCAGTACAGTGGCTCCTGCCACTGTAAATGGTAAATGGTAAATGGTGCATTTATATAGCGCCTTTATCCAAGGCGCTTTACATAGATTGTGCATTACATTCACCCATTCACACACACATTCATACACCGATTGCGGCGGAAGCCATGCAAGGTACCAACCAGCACATCGGGAGCAATTTGGGGTTCAGTGTCTTGCCCAAGGACACTTCGACATGTAGACAGGAGGAGCCGGGATTCGAACCGCCGACCCATGGATCATTGGACGACCTGCTCTACCTCTTGAGCCACAGTCGCCCCTAGGTACTGACTAGGTTCAAGTATGCAAGTAGTCCAAGTGTGAGTCATCACACTAGTCTCTCTCACCTCAACGTTCTGCTAGGCCTGTCAAATTATTACATAATCGCCTAATCGCAATTATCTTAGATAATCACAATTATTTTTGTCAATTGTTTCCATGTTGAAACAAATGTCCATACATTTTCACAAATAGCAGCGATAGCAGATCTACAAGCTTACAGTAAACTTTTAGATAAACTATTTCCACTATTTTGTACATTTTTGGAAAGTAAACAATATTAAAAATAAATGTCAGTGATTTCTTTGTATATTTAAGTTATTTGTCATATCTGCCCTGTGCAATTTGTGATTATGAAGCCTAAAAGGCAAAACAGAAATACAAATTGTAATTGTATGTTCAATGCATAAAACACAATTAAATTTGTACGCTTCTCATCAGGAATATTTGGAATATCTAACCTGTTTTCCTTATGGCTACTTCCAATATATTGTTTTGGTTATTATTATTATACTGGTAACATTTGTATATAAACGATGCAATTTAAAAAAAATATTCGAATATTATATTAATATTATATGCATATTATAAGCCCTGTTTTATACTTTGTAAAACATTGCCGTCTCTCTCTCTCTCTCTCTCTCTCTCTCTCTCTCTCTCTCTCTCTCTCTCTCTAAGAGCACACGAGGAACAACACGAGGAATATACAGTCTCACACGAGGAACAACACGAGGAATATACAGTCTCACACACAGACAGACAAACATAGTAGTGGTCTATTTATAACCTGCACGTGAATGACCCCTGACCTTTAGACATGTTATGCAAGACGGCCAACTCAATAGCCTTTAGCACGCTGGTAGCTATATATATTATACTATGTGTCAAATGACCCTGACAGCACAGATCCATGGAGCTGCTGAGGCCGCATGTGTGTGCGTGCGTGCGTGCGTGCGTGCGTGCGTGCGTGCGTGCGTGCGTGCGTGCGTGCGTGCGTGCGTGCGTGCGTGCGTGCGTGCGTGCGTGCGTGTGTGCGTGCGTGTGTGCGTTACCTTGCCGGTAGACTTGACTCCCTTCCACACACAGAAGTACACCATGATCCAAACAGCCACCAGACACAACAGCATCTCCCAGTTCATCTCCCCAGGCTCATCCAAACCATTTGAGATGTTCAACACCTTGCGCCTAGAGAGAGGAGAGGAGAGAAACACCTCTCGGTCAATTGAGGAGGAATTATTTATGCTGACATCCTGCCAGGCCAAGACACTTTTTGAAGTCCCTATATTCTGGGGGCGAACATTCATCAAAGATATGTAATGTAGAGTGGAAACAATAGGGGGCCTAGCAAAGAGCCCTGCCTGGGGCATAGACACAAAAGATGACGTATCGGACAGTGGATCATGTTCCCTGTGGATCCTGCTTATAGGCATGCTGTACATGCGGTTTCTCAAAGTGGGCTCAGAATACTTTGATAATATTTATCAATGTTACTTGGACTTTACTTGGTGTGTTCTTTTTCAGCCTACAGTACGCCAAGTCTCTCCACCTAATAGCAGATCTACAAGTTCACAACGTGTCCTGTTGTGAACTTGTAACGAGTTGTGAGCTTGTGGATAGATCGGCTATTTTTGGTGAATGTTCGTCCCAGAATAGGTATGCTGGGGTTATATTCAATCTGTCCTAAATGGAAATTGATATTCTCCCATGTTTTCATACTGTATGTTAGGGTGAAAGATAGGCCTATACATATTCATGTGTCGTTAATATGACAAAATATGAAGTAACAATGTAATTCAGGGGTGCCGTGGAATCGTGGATGAAACAGTTAATTACAGGGGTGACCTCGATTAGCCAAAAATGTTTGCGAACCACTGCTGAGCATGGTCTGGGACATACATACTGTATATACTGTAGGCACAGATTGCCCCATGGTCATATGGTGGCAGCGTAGACACATGGTTCTAATGAACAGCAGCAGCCATGTGGTAACTAACTATGTGTATTCAGTATGTATGTGTATAATGCCCTGGGGGGCAGTAGGCTATATAGTTGCTGTCGGGCAAAAACCTCTTATTTCCATTTTAACTTTTGTGTTTTTTTAGTTATTTCATAAATTAATGTCCTAGTACGAAGCGACGCGTTTTGAGCTTGTCCATCTGCTACTTTTACTATTTATGAATTTGAATCCTGAAAAAGAACAGTTTTGGAGTACAATACCTGCAATGACCATTGACCAATATCACCCTCTGCGCCCCCCGGCTTCCCTCCCCGAGCGTAGTGGTAAATCATTCTGAAGTCAAATTATTTTTAAACACTTTTTAAATCACAAATATGTTCAGCTTGGGGTATACACATTCATTTGGGGGTCCTTGACATGAAAAATAACCAATAACATAGAGCCCTTCATTGGTCAATGAACGGCATGCAGTCCACAGGCATACCACAGGTGGGTGCAAGCCCCCCTACCCCACGGGCACCGGGCCTGTGGGACCTCCGCCCCACCATAGCGCAGGTGGGCATAGGCCCCCCGGCCCACGGGCACCCTGTAGGACCTCTTCCCCCAGCATACCGCAAAATGCATGTGGTGGGCATGGGCCCAACGCCTCACTGTCTACAGCTATGCCGCTGTTACTACGTAAGCCTGTGTAAATCGGACCAGGAAGTCATACTGTAAGACAAAAATAAAACACACATGTGACTGTGTAAAGATAGCAGCCCTTGTGTGTGTGCGTGTGCGACTGTGCGTGCGACTGTGCGTGTGTGTGTGTGTGTGAGAGAGAGATGTGTGTGTGTATGTGTGCGTGTATGTGTGCGTGTATGTGTGCGTGTGTGCGTGCGTGTGTTTGCATGTGTTTGTGTGTGCGCGCGAGCGCGTGCATGCGCACATGTTGGCTGGCAGTTTTGGCACTACAGCCAAAGGGGCAGTGGTGTCAAGTAACTAAGTACATTTCAAGTACTGTACAATTTTGAGGTACTTTTACTTTATTGGAGTATTTCCAGTTTTCACTACATTTACTTCTACTCCACTATCTAAGAGGCAAATATTGTACTTTTACTCTAATTATTTGAAAACTTTAAGCACAAGGGGGTTCCACCGCGCCTCAAGCCTGTTGTAGTCTGGTCTGGTGCATCTCAGGAGCAGGACTGTTAACTCTTTCACAGCCAACAGCCCCATCTAGTGGTTTGGCGCAGAATGCCAGGCTTTTCAGCCGTAAGCCCTTATTTTGAAGAGCTACCAGCTGATTTGGTGAACTTCCGGTAATGTTTTTTTGTGGCTTTCGCCTTTATTTTATATTTTTTATAGAGGGACAGACAGTAGGCTGACAGGAAATGGAGGAGAGAGATAGGGGAGTGACATGCAGTAAAGGCCGTCGGGATCGGGAGTCGAACCCGTGGCACACTGCCAGACTTGGACTACCGGCCAAGGTACCTGGACCGCTGAGCCACAGCCCAGGCCAGTATTGATACTTTTACTTATGTAAAAAACGTGAGGACCTTTTTTCACCGCTGACAACAAATGGGGGAGTTTTCTTCGCAGACCTGAAGAAGAATTTTTACACTAGAACCATTTCAAGTTTAAACTATAATATGGTGCTTAAGTCATTAAACTAAATCGACACCGCACTACACAAAAGCTGTCGGAACAGAAGCAGGAACTCACTCCCAGAACTCGATGATGGGTGAGCGTGCGTTGGCCAGGTCCTCGCAGGTCATGTTGGGAGGCAAGGTGGCGTTGGCCAGGGTGCTGTTCACCAGGGTGCCGTTCTTGCAGATGTCGTATCGAAAGCTCTCGATGCAGTTTTCACTGTTCCACGGGTTGTCGCAGGTGGACCAGGGCAGGACGGAGTTGAAGGACTTGATGAAGTAGTAGAAACCCCAGGCCAGGACCATGATGTAGTATGTGTTGCAAAAGAACACGATGACCATGGATGAGTAACCCAGACCTGGAGGAGATCGGAGAGGAACATATACCATCAGAAATGTCAGCATAGCTGGTTGGAATAACGTGCCCTCCACGCACTACGTCCAACCGGGGAAACTCTCTCTCACGATTACATTTTTAAGTTAACGATTAATTGTCACACAAAAAATTGTGATTAACGATTATAATTGTGTTTTATGCACTGAACATTGGAACGTTACAATTTGTATTTCTGTTTGCCTTTTAGGCTTCGTAATCACACATTGCACAGGGCAGATATGACAAATAACTTAAACATACATAGAAATCAATGACATATTTAATAATTTTTAATATTGTCAAAATCGTGACGTGTTGTAAGCTTGTAGATCTCCGCTATTTTTGAAAACATAAGGACATTTTTCAAAATGGAAATGATCAACGAGTATGCAAAAATAGTGATTATCTCAAATAATTGTGATTTGGCGATTATGTAATAATTGTGACAGGCAGACATATGAAACAATGCCAATGAACAGCAGACACAGTCACAAGGCAACTAACAGCATGGCACCCATGATCAACCCCTAAAACCCCTCCCTGCTCACTTGGATCAGCTAAAGACAGGAAGACTGTTCCGAGGCCTAGCGGTCCAGGCACATGCCGCATATAGGCTCTAATGCGGGTTTAAATCTCGTTCCCGATGAACACTCCCCCCAAACCCATTTCATGTCCATCTCCACCATCTACTATCAATAACATTCTAAATAACTTGGAAGTACTAGTCAACAGTAAAAGACTACTGGTCAGCTCCCATGACCAACAGTAGAAGACTGTGGTTGTACTGGTCAGCTCCCATGCAGTACTACAGTAGAAAACTGTGGTTGTACTGGTCAGCTCCCAGTACAACAGTAGAAGACTGTGGTTGTACTGGTCAGCTCCCAGTGACCAACAGTAGATGACTGTGGTTGTACTGCGGTCAGCTCCCAGTGACCAACAGTAGAAGACTGTGGTTGTACTGGTCAGCTCCCAGAGACTAACAGTAGAAGACTGTGGTTGTACTGGTCAGCTCCCAGAGACCAACAGTAGAAGACTGTGGTTGTACTGGTCAGCTCCCAGAGACTAACAGTAGAAGACTGTGGTTGTACTGGTCAGCTCCCAGAGACCAACAGTAGAAGACTGTGGTTGTACTGGTCAGCTCCCAGAGACCAACAGTAGAAGACTGTGGTTGTACTGGTCAGCTCCCAGTGACCAACAGTAGAAGACTGTGGTTGTACTGGTCACCTCCCAGAGACCAACAGTAGAAGACTGTGGTTGTACTGGTCAGCTCCCAGTGACCACCAGCAGCAGGCTGGTAGTGTTAGTGCATAACTGGGTGTAAATCTGACATGGAAGTTAAACTGTTAGACAGAAATAAAACACATGTGACTGTATAAAGATAGCAGCTAGGGACCTAAAGAGACGCAAGCTTCAGAGAAACCCAGCAGGACATCGGACACCCTGGAGTGTCCTGTCCTTGGATCAGACTCAAATCCGGCAGGACACTGGACACCCCGGAGTGTCCTTGGATCATACTCTGGAACTCGGAGGGTCTCAGTGGTCAGTAGGCACAATTCACAAGTCACAAATTATGACATATCATGTCTGATTATGACTAATCAGATTTTTTTTTAGATAATCACAATTTTGTTTGTATAATCGTCACTGGTTTCCATGTTGAAATTTTCAGAAATAGCAGATCTACAAGCTTGTAGGTCAACTATTTCCGCTATTTTGTAATTTCTTTGGAAAGAAAATACGATTAAATGTGTCAGTGATTTCTTTATATTAAGTTATTTGTCATGTCTGCCCTGTGCAATTTTTGATTACGAAGCCTAAACGGAAAATTGTAACGTTCCAATGTTCAATGCAAAAAAAACAACACAATTACATCGTTAATTGCCATTATTTCTGTGATAATTAATTAACTTAAATGTGTAAACAAAACAAAACAAAACAGAAAAACTTTTAGTCGTATGCACCTGTACACAAGATGTAACAATAAAGTACAACATTTAACCTATAGGGATCAGTAGTATTAATGGACCCCCTCACCTTTGGCAACACAGCTTCATGTGTGTGTGTGTGTGTGTGTGTGTGTGTGTGTGTGTGTGTGTGTGTGTGTGTGTGTGTCTGGCAGGTTGTTATCACACCGGCTGAACCTTGTATCAGTTTCATAATAGGCTGGTAGTTTTCCAGTAGCAATCATGTGACTCATGACACGTACACACACACACACACACACACACACACACACACACACACACACACACACACACACACACACACACACACACACACACACACACACACACACACACACACACACACACACACACACACACACACACACACACCTGACTACTGTACTTTCACACCACGTTATCACTTTTATAGTGATAAGTACATTAGAAGACTGTTATCACTTTATCTGCACTCTCACATCTACATTAAACACGCCACTCCACCCTGACCATATGACACATTAGTCACGCGTCTGTTTTTAAGGTGAGAGTTCATGTCCAGGGCCAGTGTAAACCTTTTCATGTCAAGAACCCCCAAATTAATTTGTATTTGGCGGCGGACGCCCATCTGAAAACATTTTGTGCCAGAGACCCCCATACAAGATTTGTGTTGTTACAGGGTTAGTTCACATGGAACTATTTTTGTTTCCAGTATCACTACGCTAGCAGCAGCACAAAACAATAGTTCCATGTGACAGAAAGGGGTCAAAGCTGAACAAAAGTTGCTCTTTATGGTAGAAATAGGTCAACAATACAAATTATGCTAGTTTTGTGGATTAATTTATTTTTAAAGAAACCACAGAAAATGACCAGAACTACTTAATATTCACCAAAAATACAGACCAGAACTCCCACCCCGGGACTCAGGCAATCAATTCATACTTTTGCAACGACTATATTAATGGAAAATATTTCCTACAGCTTTAAGTTGAAAAATCTGAACTAACCCTTTAAATGTTTCAAAACTATTCCATGCTTTTCACAACTTTAATATAATTTTTTTAGGCGTGTTTTTAAAGTGGTTCAACTGATTTTGATCTACTATATGTTAACATATTTTGTTGGGGACCTCCTGGAACCCACTTAAGGACCCCTGGAGGTCCTCCGACCCCACTTTGAGAACCACAGGTCTAGCAGGACTCCCTAAACATAAGGTTGCAGTAGTGCGTGCGTGGGTAGTACCTTTAAAAAGGGGAGCGATGTTCCAGACATTGATACTTCCAGCTTTCATGAACTGTCCCAGAGCGATCTCCAGGAAGAATATGGGAATCCCTCCCACGAAGCAGATCAGCACGTAGGGAATTAAAAACACCCCTGAAAAACAGACAACAGCATACAGTCATTATGTGCACACAACACTCCAGGAACCAGCTCAGTGCTGTTGGAGTTGGAGTTGTATGTCCTGCCTGCTGTGATTGTGAATAAATACTTGGAGCATTACAAAAGTGAATTGCGAGCCTTTGCTTTTCTTCATGATATCCGTTAGTATAACAGTTTGGCTCAGCACCAAGATCGGATGTTCTATTTTATTCTGTAGTTGGAGTGTCCGCCCTGAGACTGCACAAATGGCATCAAGGATTGGATTGGGGGTAAGTCCCTGTGTCATATTAGCGCCATGTCCAGGGGATGTACTTGTAAAGCCTACATCAAGCTGCTTTATGCTACAGAAGATAGGCTCCTGCCCTATGGGCCACACGGCTCGGCAAGGCTTACTCCAGGAAGTAGGAAGAGGCAACAGTTATGCCGTCGTAATAATCTACCTTCATTAGGAGGATAAACCCCTTGGGATGCCATCATCTCAATTTCGCTCTCCCATAACCGGCCACTCCCACCCCACATATTCGCCCCCGAAATAACAATCTTCTGTGACTTGACATACGCATGTAAAGCTGTTTAAATACAATTACAGACCGATGCATGCTGAACGTTATGTATGCACATAGAGTATAACATGCAGAACAAATAACATTCATGCAGACAACAGATAAAAGCTCTCCCATAGCCGCTCCTACCCCGCACACTGTAGTCACCCCCATAGCCGCTCCTACCCCGCACACTGTAATCACCCCCAAAATAACAAACGTAATGCGATGGCATGACACACCCACGTAAAGCTATATGAATAGAAATATAAACCGATACATACATGATACATGTGTGCAGTAACACCTATAGAATATAACCAAGTAGGCCTACATATCTGTACATCCACCTCAGCCCTTAGCATGTAAACTCTCCCCGTACCCCCTTCCTGACACCTTCCGTTCGACCTGAGGCTGTTTCTAAAAATGTCTTCTGAAATGGTTGCTACTATATCAGTTGTTCCATGTCAAGGACCCCCACATTTATGTGTATTTGACTGTGGACCCCCATCTCAATATATTTTGTTCCAGCTGGGACCCCAGAAGCAAAGATTGTGTCTCAGAGAAGGGCTGTCAGTTCATAAACCTGCCAACCAGTGACCTCATCAGGAGGCAGGTTTGGTCATTCCAAACAAGATTTCAAACTGTATTTTTTTATTTTGTTAATGCAAAAACAATAGCTTCTACTGTATATCAGCATGCCAACTTTCTAGGAAGAGAAAGGCTGTAGGGTTTATTAGCTTGGAATCCCCATCGATGATGTCACTGGTAGGCAGGTTTATGAACTGTCCCAGCCCTCCAATGAGACATGGAGTTGATAATGATCTTATAATGAACATTAGTGAGGACCATTTATATGATACAGATACAGTGGAAAACAAAATGTATGAATTAAGTGTTATCCCCCTCAGTCAATGGTTATCTTCGGTAACCAACCGCATGCAATGACGAAAGATAATCTACATACAACACATCTGTAACACAAGACTGTGTTA
>NC_136807.1:23170619-23248119 GCF_951216825.1 Electrona antarctica | reverse complement strand
GTTTGGCCATTCAGTTACAATGCTACCGTTAGCCTAGTTAAGCTGGGTTAAGCACAGCATAACTAAGGTAAGTCACCGGGATATATACTCCATCCATCCATCTTCATCCACTTATCCCAGGTAGTGAATGAGACCTTAGCCAAAGTGAAGGCACCTGGCTGGGAATCTCCCTACAGGGGTCTTTGAGACCACGTGGCAGACCACAGGGCAGAACCAGATGGGGGATTTGATCTCCACGCTGGCCTTGGAATGCCTCAAGTAGCTAATGTGGCCCTGGAAAGGAAGCCTTGGGAATATCTGTTGGACCGGTTGCCTCTGTAACCATAGGATACTAGATCATTCGGACAGAGCATATACACACAGAAAACAATTAGTCAGGGGTCAAGCCACATTTTGGTACCACCCAAGGTATCCATGACATTGTTGTATATTTGTCTTCCTACAATGTCTGTAAATTGTATTGTATATTATCTTGTATATATGGTAATTTCACAGATTCAGTCGCATTCCTTGAGCCCTAAAATCTAGTGTTAGAGGTATATGTATGTGCCCTTGAGCACGGCATGAAACCCCTCAAGTAAATCTGCCTGAACTAACTCCGCAAGCTACGTATCATTTGCTATAGAATATTTGTTCAGGACTTCCGGTATGACACCAAAGAGAGCAGCAGCATAGAACAACAGCTCCCAGCAAGGTCTACTTTGTTTCCCCTAAAAACCAACTATATACCGAAAAATAAACACAAAAATGGAAGGGGGAGACAAAAGAAAGGCTAAAAGTGATAAAACGACCACCAGATCAGAAAAGAAAGGTAGACAAACAACGGAGAAGAGTTGCGACGGCAACGTGGGCCCAGAGCTAAACGCACCAGGGCGAGACGCCATGGCGTGCCTACAAGCAAGCATGGAGGCGATACGCGCTGATATAAAAGCCATGAGGACCGAAGTTAGGAAGGAGTTGGAGGGCTTTAAAGAATCTCTTTTCGAGCAAATGCGCAAAGACATGGCAGACCTCAAGAAAGAATTCAACAACAAACTGACTAGGCTTGTCACCGACTTACAATGCACCGTGGACAACGCGGAACAGACAGAGCGGCGGGTGGAGAGCGTCGAGAAGTGGAGCTCAGACGCCAAACAAATGATGAGTTCACTACAAGACCACGAGAGACTGCAAGAGAAGGTACTGAATTTAGAAACAAGGTCTCGACGCCAAAACCTACGTTTATACAACGTTGCAGAAAACAGCGAGGGGAATGACATGATGGGGTTCATTAATAACTTCATTAAAACTGAATTAGCACTGGACATTGACCTGGGCATACAGCGCTGCCACCGATCTCTCGTTCCCAAGCCACCACCGACCGCCACCCCTCGTTCAATCATCATGTGCTTTCTGGAGGACAAGACCAAAGAGCTGGTACGCAATACAGCATGGAAGAAAAAAACTGTCCTACTGAATGGCAAAAGAGCTTATTTTGATAATGACTACCCTCAAGAAATACAGAAGAAGAGAGCCGCGTATGCCCCGATCCGCCTACTCCTAAAAAGAAAAGGACTCGCCTTCCATACCCCCCCCTTGACAAAACTACGTGTGTTTTACGATGGGGCCGGTCGCCCCACGGGAGCCAGCACCACCTACAACAGCATGGAGGAAGCGAGAGAGGATTTGAAGAAGAGGGGGATCATGAGCACCGAGGAAGAGGAAAACCTTCGACCCACCACTACCTCCACCCCTACAACTACCACCGCAGATAACCTGGCGAAGCTGAGGAAAACATCTTGGGGGAAGAGGACACCACATGACCGAGACGCACTGCGAAGGGCAACACAGAGGCTCCAGGAATTCCGCCGCACCGCAACCCCCCCTCCACTAACCCCCCCGCCACCAGATGACGACATCACCATAACTCATAACGCTGATTGATCTACGACGGAGAAGTACATGGGAAATATTGGGAGATATCTTTGAATTCAGAATGAGACATAAGACATGGAAAATGTTCACCTCTCTTTGCTTTTGTTTTTATATTTTATTTCCCCCTTTTTACAATACTACCTTTGTTTGGACATACTTGACTGAATACTAAATACCTGTCTGATAGGTTGTTTTATACTCAGATATTCGATGTTAGCACAGACCTGTTGTCTGGGAGACCAAGCTGGGGCTCAACAGATGTCATATCACTGTACACTAGATTCCTGTTTTCTAGCAGTTAGTTAGTGTTGGAAGGGCCTCCTGGAACCCAGGAGATTACCTTTCCACTCATGAGGTATTGCTTTATGAAAGAAACCTCGAGCTGGAAGTCCTGTCTTTGTTTATATGTTTTTTTATTTCTTGATTTAAAGCTTTATATTAATGTATATAATGATGAGAAGTTAAGGCCACCTTGAGTTCACAATGACAATATTTGTACGACATAGGATAGCACAGATTATAATGAGACGATAATTAGACTTAATGTTAAGGAGCTACAGAACCCAATTAAGATAAGTAAATTGATAGTTGATAGAGAAAACCAATAATTAAAAATCATACAAATACTGGTTAAAACGGATAATATACACGGAAATAGATATTTGATGAATGACCGTGTGAGAAAGGAAAATAGGTGAGACTAAACTTGTATGAACATTTGTCATTGCTGTAATGTTAGTTAAGGCTATTATTGGTACTATTTTCTTGTCGCATATTAAGGTCTGATTATACTCATAAAAATATTAATGGTAATGAATCAACAGAATATCAATGTGCGAAAAACAGACTTTGCCAAAGCGAATGATCGGTTTGAAAACACTGGAGAAGATTGACACCATCTTAGCATAGGACCTCAATCTATTTGGACTGATGACTCGTTGCATTCTGAATGTTAACAATTGAAATGTAACAATTATATTGTACTGTGATGCCCGAGAGAACTTGCTTGTTCACAAAAACGGAAAAGAATAAAAAATAAAGTTTCAAAAAAAAATCTAGTGTTAGAGACCAAAACCAAAAATTGAGATAGAAATCTCAATATGCACAATACAAAAATGTCCTGAGCAGAAATGGATTGTACTGGGACAATTACCTTGGAATCTACCGTTTATAAGAGCATTGGTTTCAAAATAGTTGCTATTAACAAGATTATCACAATAATCAAAATATGCTTAAAACTTAAAAATGGCACTTTTGTTAACCACAGAAATAGATCTAGCTTGATCGGCTATTTTTGGCAAATCATTTTGTGTAGAGTGAAAGATGAGCATACCAAATGCACTCTTTACAGGCTAGTTTTATCAGAGAGTTTAAGTGGTGCTGTATTTGCAGCTCAACAAAAGCGAATTCATCCTTGATGGAGGACAATTTCACAATAAATTCAAACCTCCACCATATGATTGTTTTTTTAATCACGGTAAATGACGATAAACTATAAGAACGGATATCGTCCCATCCCTAAACACAATGCTATTCAGAGGGAAGCCTGGCGAAAAGACCACCTTCATCATCACATCATCATCATCATTTTCCTCGCCGTCAGACCGCGTCATCAACAGACCATTGACACCTGGCCGGGATTTGCCATCCAACCTTAACGAGTCGGGCCTGTTCATGCAGGCATAACAAGCTTCCATGACATGACAGCTCACTAGGCTGTGTCAAGCTTCCCTAACGAGCCTCTTAACGAGTTGCTTACTCTGTGAGGACAGGACAAGGGGCCAGTGAGGCTATTCAACGTTGAAGCGCTGGGCCCTAGTGGTAGGAGGAGGGACTACAGGCGGACCCGTGTATTCATGACCGGGAAACCCCGTGCAGCTGGGCTTTAACATTGAGCGCTCGGTTGCACTTCCGCATTTGACCACCAAAATTTGGTGGTCAAATGCGGAAGTAGACGTTCTGAGACGGTACTTCCGGCAGTCTTCCGGGTGCTTCAAAAGGTAACAAGACAACTCACCCCTTTTCTGTTTTCCTCCCGGAATTTTCCCCAGTGAGGGGTGGGAGAGGCTGGACAGCAGACGGCTGGACTTTGAATTTATCTAACTATAAACTTTCACGGCAGCAGACAGCCTAAGTACAAATATAATTTATGAAAAGCTACTACAGTGAAGTCTGTTCACAGAAGTTGTTGTAGGCTATGTGGGGATTATCTGACGAGGTACCATTTGAGTGGGAAAAAACTTACATATACTAAATAATACTAAATTGTTTATAGGGTCAATATAAGTAAAATAATATAGCCTTTCCACAGGAGTATCTTTTTATATTTGTCCAAAAAGAATACAAACAGCCAATAGCATATTACAAAGTTATCCCCCTCACTGGGGAAAATTCCGGGAGGAAAAACGGGCAAGCACCGGGGTGAGTTGTCTTGTATTCCTTCAAAACGCCACTGAGCAACTTCCACTGACATGAATAGCTGGGGGGGCGGAGCTTCGCGCCAGTTCAGTCTCTATCCTTTGATATACTCTATGGGACAGGACGGGACAACAGCGCTCTTCCTGTCCTGTGCAATGGAACTTGACTGTATAATTATATTATAAATATTAGGTCCCGTTTCACACTGGTTGTGTTTCCGAAATCACAATTCACTCCTACAGTATATAGGGAGTTACATGTAAATAATCAGCTACATTAAAATACAGACACTTTCAAGGTCAAGTTGATGACACAATTGCTGCTGCGCGCCACATAAATGGTGGCATTTCTCTGTCAGCGCAATGCATATAGGGTTTGCCACAGTGCTTAATTTCAGCCGGAGCTTGGCGGAGCTCAGCTCCGGTACCTGTCACCTGTCACATTTACATTGCGTACTGTTCTGATGATGGGCCACCCTAACTTCTAACTTCTATCTAATACAACGTTGAGCCGCTGTACCAACTGAACTGCAATGCCTACTGTAGTTGCGTGCTGTGAGCCGGCGGGCCACTGTGTAAACTGCTGCTGCAAATGTTATTGATTGACTGATTGGAAATTTTATTCAGTTTGTATTCAGTTCAAACGAAAGTAGCCTACACAGGTCAATACAAAATCTGACTGCTACGAGTATAAAACCAGAAAAAGCTTAAGACTGGTTACTTCAGGGTCCTCCATTCATTCATCAGAACATTTAAAGACATAAAAACGTCTATATGCCTACTCTATTCTGATGGGTGGAAAAAACTGGATAAAAAAACACACCCGAGCTCCGGCACCTAAGAATTTAGAAATTAAGCACTGGTTTGCCATAGCGACCATCAGTTGTACCCTATACTTTTCACAATGCATTGTGGGACGAGTGTCTGCAAATTAGACCAATTACAGGAATAAGTGCATTTCACTGTAGTAGAAAACACGTTATAATGCACTTAAATCCTACTTTGCTGTATGTCAAATAGTGATAATATTGTAGCGTCCTCATATCTTCACTTGCTCCACCGAGCGAGCTATGCTCTCTTGGCGCAAGGGGTTGTTGGCTGGGTGAACTGGTGAGTGGGGACTTGGGGTTCGATCTCCAGCTCGCAGACTCTGCACTGTTTATTACAGTGTACTTGTAGTCTACACTACAGTAGTGGTTCCCAAACGTATTAGCCCGGGCCGTGACCCAAAAGAGAAAAAATATCATCTCCCCGGGACGCTTGAAGATCTGTGGCTGATCTACAAGCTCACATCACAAGATCACCCATCACAATGTGATGCATAGTGAGCTTGTAGATCTGTGGCTGATCTAGTGGCCGCCACATCATAACCTTGGTATTTGACTTCCACATGTCCAGATTGAGTTACAGATGTACTAAAGCTTAATGGCCTCCACCTTGTGTTGTGATTTGTGGAGCTAGAGGCGGGATCAAGGCATACACAGTGCTGCCTTGATCCCGCCTCTAGCTGCCGCTGATTGGCCAGGCCGTTTGGTGGCCGGAGCATCAAGTCTGCCTGAGAGTTCCCAGATGGGAGCAGGAGGGGGGAACCCAGTGTACTCTCTGCTGCCCCATCAGGCGGAGTCAGGTTAGCGTGTTGGGGCCAGTGGTGGAAGAAGTAATCAGATATTTTGACTTAAGTAAAAGTAGCAACACTACAAAATACAAATACTCGTTGAAGTACCTTGAAAGCACTAAAATGTTTGAAAATAGCAGATCTACAAGCTAACGCATTGCAACACATTGTGAGCTTGTAGATCGGCTATTTTCAAATAGCCTATGTATAAAATAGAGCTAACGTGGTTAATTTATGTTTTATAATAATAGTTTATATCTGCAAATTAACTAAAGTTTTCAAATAATTGTAGTGGAGTAAAAGTACAATATTTGCCTCTCATATGTAGTGGAGTAGAAGTAAAAACACTGAAAACTGGAAATAATCCAGTAAGAAATAAAAATAAATTAAAAATACTAAATGTACTTAGCTACTTTCTGCCACTGATTGGGGGCATTAAGGACAGTTACACAGCCTGCATCATTACAATAAGTTTGCAATTGCTTTGTGGTTCAACTAACAGAAATGGTAAACAACTCAAACAATTCAATAACAATAACTAAATACAACAACATAGGGGCATGGCCAGCATTATGACAATAGATGACAGATGTGGGTGCATGACATTCAGCAGCTCCACTAGCAATATAACGTGTGTGTGTGTGTGTGTGTGTGTGTGTGTGTGTGTGTGTGTGTGTGTGTGTGTGTGTGTGTGTGTGTGTGTGTGTGTGTGTGTGTGTGTGTGTGTGTGTGTGTGTGTGTGTGTGTGTGTGTGTGTGTGTGTGTGTGTGTGTGTGTGTGTGTGTGTGTGATGACAACCGGGTCACAAAGACTGGAGCAAATGGAACAGAGAGAGAGACACAGATGATGTTAATTATTTCTTATTGAATGAACTGTGTCATCTCATTCAGCATGGAAACATTCCTGACAATAGCAGATGGGGAGAGAAATAGTTATGACAGAGAGGAGAGGAGAGGAGAGGAGAGGAGAGGAGAGGAGAGGAGAGGAGAGGAGAGGAGAGGAGAGAGGAGAGTATGGTAGGAGTAAAGCAGCAGAGAGTCTGGTCTGGTTGACAACAGGATTAAGAGATTACAGGCCAGTTAATCTGACGGCCACGTGGCACAAGGGATGATGACGTCACCCAACGATGGCAGCCAACAGACCTACAGACAAACACACACACTCTGACCACTGATTCTAATTATAGCCATGAACTTTAACCCCCAACTCCAAAGTGAGCCCGTTTCAGGTCAGGACCTCCAGGACCTCTAGAATGTGTCCCACATTGGTTGATTTCCTTCCCTCTGATTGGTTTGGCCTTCGAGCAAGAGGTGAAGTAACACCGATGACTATCTAACTTCAACAGTTTTTGGTGGTACGGAAAGGATGAGGTCATCAGGTCACACAAAACTCCCTGACCCCAACGTCTCAGCCAAACACAGGATATCTGAGTTCAATAAGGCGCCAAAACTATCATCCTCCTAGGAAAATAGAAACTCAAAGTGTTTCCCCCGCTCCACTCTGGGAGGAGATGTTGCAACATCGACATGCAAACCACCAGATTCAATAACAGCTAAATACACCCTGTCATCAGAAACATCTCATCTAACTCATGAACCACCCATCTGTCAACATCATTCCTGTATGCTGTTGTATTTATCGCATTGTTTACCATTTCATTTGTTTACCATTCTGTTTATTAGTCAAGCTGCAATAACAATTGCTAAACTATTGTGTTGATGCCGTGTGTTTGTGTGCAAAACTCTGTCCACAATGACCTATAGTAGCCTCATAAGACAGACGCTCCCACAATTTCCAAATACTTCTGATTACCAGGAAAATGACGGTTTCTTCCTTTTCCTGGAATTACAGGCCAGGAGCGTTCCAAGATTGTGGATGAGAGACTGGCTCAAAAGACTTCACAATGATCCAATAATACACTGCATCATCGACACATCACAACTCAAGGCCGTCAAATCTGTTCCTTATAGTTTTCAAGTTCAAACAAAAGACACACTCAGTGAGGAAAATAATCTTAACAGAGCTGGCAAGAGTTAAGCAAGACAAAACAAGGGCCAGATAAAAAAATGTCAAAATAGAATCAAAAGTGACTAAAACTTAAAATTGGTCAATCCGCCTTAAAGATATCAGGGAGTAAATATTGGGAAAAGGGGTCCCACATTTAATTTACATAACAGCACCTGAGGCCATGAAACTTTATACATTTATGACATTTGTTACGTGCGATATGTCTTGTTCAGGGGTCATCGCCATGCTGGCTTGTGGTGGACATTTTTGGCAAAATTAATTTTTGCCATGCATGGACATACAAAACGAGTAGACAAACACAAAGAGCTAGCCTTAAACGACCATTGCAGGTCTGTAACGCAGGTATGTGTGGTTCCATTTGTACACTCTCAGAGATATAAGGGTGACTGAATGTAAAACGTTTGAGAACCATCGTCCTAGTAGACTCCTAATGTGCCCTACATAGTGTCATAGTAAATCAGTGTCATACATATTCTGAAGACAACCTGGAGACTGACATTCACTAATTTTGTCTTATGATCAAAATCATAATGGTGTATAAAAACAAAATCTGGAATTTGCCACGGACAAGGCCAAGTCTGTAAAAAAAGAATTCACAAAAATCGCTAAAACGAAAGAAAGCAGTAAATGAAAACACTCAGCTTTTACTTTCTCTAATAACAATGTAAAACATGAACCTTGGTTGAAAAAACCTTAAGTGTCCTTTAAGAATGTAAAGATATGCTGGTACAGTGAGAGAGAGAGGTGAGGGTCAATGATGTAGCTGAACTAACTGGCTGCTTGTGTTGATCCACCATTGCCGTTTACCAACAACCTCCAAGGACAGCTGCTCTGTGTATGTGCTGTCCTGGCTCTATTGTGACTATACTGTGATCCATGTGTACTTGGGCCTCACTCAAACCTAAGACACACGCAAGACACACTTGTGTCCTGTGTCTTCTGTGTGTCATGGCCGCCTCAATGCATTTCCAATGGAAGTCACATTTTTGTTTGCCCGGGACCCAAACTAGGGTAAAAAAAAAAGCAGATCTACAAGCTCATGTGTCGCTTCGCGTCGCACTGTGAGCTGGTAGATCTGCTATTTTCACTACTTCTTAAACATTTGTTTTTTAATTTATGGAATTCCTTTGATTTATCTTTATTTCTTCATGACATTACTGATTCTTCATGACATTACGGATTGGGCATGCCATCGACCCTCACCTGAGGGAAAACCAAACCGGCTTTCGAGAGGAGAGAACCACACTAGCCCAGATCCTGGCCCTGAGGAGACTAATCGAGGAGGTGAAGAAGAACAACCTGACGGCCGTATTGTGTTTTATTGATTTCAAAAAGGCTTTTGACTCAATACACATCACCTGATGAAGGCCGTTCACGGCCGAAACGGTGTGTCCTGATTGAGAATGGTGTTTTAAAACAATAAACACTGTTGGAGCAAAGACTGTGTGCGGACCACTCCTTCTCTGTCAATACACAGAGGCACCATGATGAAGATCCTGAAGGCCTACGGTGTCCCTCCCAACTTGCTCCGGGCAATAGAGACCATGTATGCAGGAACTAGGGCCAAAGTGGTGACCCCAGATGGCAACAGTGAGGAGTTTGACATCCTGGCTGGGGTAATGCAAGGAGACACTCTAGCCCCCTTCCTCTTTGTCATCGTCCTGGACTACGCACTCAGGAAGTAGCCTGGCTAATAAGCCAGACTAATATCACACAACACTGTCGCGGTATATCAGTCTGGGCTGGCTCCACTTGGATTTAATTTCCCGGGGAACATTTTCTCTTTGACGCAATTGGTCAGAGCTACTGTCAGTCAAAGGTCTCAAGCATTGAACGTCACTGTACCAAAGCCCGCCTATATTGCATACCGTGTCCCGATTGGTCCGACCTGTTCTCTGCTGTAGGAAAGAGGCGTGCTACTGAGCCTCGCCAGACCGTAATCCGCTGGTAGGCAACTTTTTTTTGCCAACGGCTGATTCGGTCTGGTTTATTAACCAGGCTACTCAGGAAGGAGCAGGATCTTGGCCTCACTCTTATGCCAAGGAGGTCAAGAAGACACCCTGCAGTAGTCCTGACAGACCTAGACTATGCGGATGACATCAGCCTGCTCTCCAACCACATGGTGCAAGCACAGGAGCTCTTGAGCAGAGTGGAGTCTGAATGTGCCTTCGGCTGAATGCCAAGAAAACTGAGGTGATCACCGTCCTATAACATCCAAACGGAACATCCACCTCTCACAACCACAGGAGGCACTGCTCTGAAGGAAGTCAATGACTTCAAGTACTTGGGCTCATGGGTCAACTCAACAGAGCAAGATCTAAAAGTGAGGAAGGCACTTGCATGGAGGGCCCTGAATGGCATGGCCAGTGTATGGAACACACACACACAACTGGGCCCCTAGCCACTGTTTGGGAAACATGGTGTGTAGACAGTATTTGTGTGTACTGTGCGCACACACACACACACACACACACACACACACACACACACACACACACACACACACACACACACACACACACACACACACACACACACACACACACACACACACACACACACACACACACACAGGAGGTGAATTAAGTCATGTGTGTGTGTGAGCGTGCGTGCGTGCGTGCGTGCGTGCGTGCGTGCGTGCGTGCGTGCGTGCGTGTGATAGAGAGATAGTGATCGAGAGGCGGAGATGAAGCTGTCCATTGCAACAACAACAACTTCCAGTACACAATATTTAATTACACTTCAATACTATTCGTATATGCCACATTCTAGAACAGCAAATAAAACACCTCAAAGTACCTATGAAATAAATACAACCAATCACCAAAGAAATATTTTAGTGGCATGGAAAATACACAATGTACAATAAACAGAAATAATAAATATATAGGTATTCAAAGACATTTTTAGTCTGGACTGTAGGTTGTTCCACCACCAGGGGCCAAAGAAGGCCAGACATTTTTTACCAGCCTCGGATTTGAATGCTGGTACTACGCAGTACGCAGCCAAGCATTCTGAGGTTTAGACCATTTTTGACCAAATCGAATTTGGAGGAAATGTAAGACGGCAGATCACCAAGAATGGCTTTATAAATGAAAATAATACCAATGTTGCAGCATGAGAGATGTCAATGAGAACCAACAGACTGCACCATACAACGTGCAGTGATGTGTTCTGAAAGGTGAGTTAGTTATGAATCTCAGTGCAGCATGGTACAGGGGATCCAATCACCATAATCCAATTGGGACAGAAAGAGACTAGTGACCTGTTTGCTGACAACACACACAGATAATACAAGTCAGGATTGGGGTCAGGTCATCATTTATGTCTTGTGATCTGTATCCAGATAAAGAGCCACCTGTGAATACAGTTTGCATTTGCCTGGCATGTATTTATACAGGTTTTTATTGTACTGATGTTCACCAGGGGACACACCCAGTTCTTCTCCGGAAGACTTTTGTTGTTTCTGTCCATAATGATGGCATGTTCCAAGTGCCCAGGGACCACTGCACTGCTTCTACCCATGCCTCAGAGGGCCCTGTTTTACTACATAAAAATGTGTGCCACCTCGCAATTTTGAACTGCACCCTTAGTCATTTCATCCTGGAGTCAGCCCTGCCTGTATGTCAACTGTAACTCGCATGTTTGAATGACTCTGGTTTGTGATTGGTGTGTTTTGAACGCAGTAAGGCTTGTCATTACATACTAGTACATTGGAATCTTGTTCAAATGAAACCAAATTAAATAATTCAACCGACATGAGAGGGTTATTTTACAAAGCAGATTTTGCTCCCAAAGAATGAGTGGCTGAAGATATCAACGAGAGGTTGAGGATATCAATATACGACTGAAGAGATAAGAAACATCATAAACACCCAAAAGCCATTAATTATTAACACATGTACATACTCAATATAATGGATAGCTTGACTGTGGACTGGAGTGTACTGTATACGAAACAGTGACTTCCGATTTCTACTCACTCAACTACAGCTGCCCTCAGTGCCATCTCTATAGATCTCTGAAGGCCAGTACTCTATTGTCAGACTTCCATGTCACTCTGTTGAACAACTGGGTATCATTTCATGTGAAAAACAAATCACCAGCACTCCAATTTTACAGCACAAGCTCACATTGCATATTGATAAGTGCAGTCTGATTTTCACATGTCTTCCTCACAATAGAATGACAGTATTTACATGAAAAATTGGTAAAGTCCGGGGACCCTTTTGGTGTAGGGGTAAAGATTCTTAAGACTCTTCCTCACCAGGCACCCAACTCCGTATCCAGGCCTCAGTCATCTCCAGGTTGACAATTACAACTCCCTCCAATCCATCTGCCTGCATGCTCCCTCAAACCTCTACAATTGATTCAGGATGCTGCGGCATGCCTGGACTTCAACCTCCATACATTTTAACATGACTCTCATCTTCTGCGCTCCATTCACTGGCTTCTGGTTTGCTGCCTGCATCCAGCACATCCAATCCAAGGCACTGGTGTTGACCTACAAGACAAACAGTATTATGCGTGTCTTAAGTACCAGGTCTTATTACTTAACTTAAGACCTGGAGGCGTGATCAATGTCATTTGGCTATTCTGAGTGGCCAAACAGCATTGACCACGCCTCCAGGTCTTAAGTTAAGTAATAAGACCTGGTACTTAAGACACGCATAATACTGCCCTCAATGGCTTGCTCTCCAAGCATCCCAGACTCTTCTCTCTCCCTGGCTACCAAGCTGAGGAATGACACCTGATCTCCCCCAACATTTCTGCTTGATGCTTGTCAAAAGGGTGGTGCAACAAAGATTAATATACTGTATATGTTGCTATATTGCCAACAATAAGACACCCTGAAGTGTCTTAAAAATTGTTCAGCTATTATTTAGCCTCAGTTCGTATGTTTACATTGCTGTTACTTTGTTAAGGTCACACATTTGTTATTCAGTTGTTCTAATAATTAACAAGTTGCTTCTCTAGGTATTTATCTAAAAACAATTAGTAGTTTTTTTGCACAATGTACAATAAATAATTATAAATCTATACAAGCATCCCAGCTTTGTAGAAGCTGCCTATCTATCTTTCAAGTGTCTCTGGGCTTTGATTTGAACAGCTGCCCCAGTTAAAAACACACATGGCTTCATGGTGGTGTGGTGTTTTTGACCTTTGGCTAGGAGGAGGGTATTATCTCTTGTCCCTGGACAGCCACTGGAATCTTCTCTGCACTCAAGGTCGCAACCTCTCACCCTGCCTTGTCAAATGCTGTCATTTGACTTGAGTTATGGTTTAATGAGCACAGGCATAACTATTAACTAAAAATATTACACTTTTATTGTAAGAGGCAGTAGTAAACTTGAGATTCTAGGTCATTGGTTCTCAAAGTGGGGTCCGGGGACCTCCAAGGGTTCTTGGGGGAGGTTCCAGGGGGTCCCTAGCAAAAGTAGTTAACCTTATTTTAACCACTTTACCCATTTACAGTATAGCAGATACTGCTACAAACGTACAGTGCCTCACTTCGTGCCACACTGCAACCTTTTTACATAAATCTTCTCTTCTCGGGGTCACTGGCACAAAACCTTTTCAGATGGGGGGTCCGTGGCCAAATACACGGCAGTTTGGGGGTCCATGACATGAAAAAGTTTGAGAACAATCTGTTCAAGGTCAGTATTATACTTGACATTCTAGGTCAGCATTTTGAAAGGTCTTCAGTCGTTATTTAGGCAGTTTGATTCTCTTGTCATTTTATTCTGTGTTTGATGTACCATTAAGATGCCACTGACACTGCAGGCTAAATTTGAGCTACAGTACATTGTCTGGTTGCTGTGCATTCCTTCTTCTTTGCCAGCGGTGACTCACTTATATTTACGTTCTGAGTCACTATTTATTTAAACTTCATTCTGAACAACTGCAGACCACAATACACTCTACTACATGAAAGGTAATGTGTCAACCATCCATCCTGGACTTGATGAATGATGATACAATGATGATACAAGTCAATGGATTTGCAATCAAGTCTGAACACAGAATTTGTATTCACTTGATGCAGAATATGTTTAAACTTAATTTAGACGGATGACCTTTAACAAGGACAGATTGTTGGCAGACATGCAATGCAGTTCAAAGCAAGACAGCTACTGTAGCCTAAATAACAGCTTAATTATAGTATAATCAAAGCCAAGATACTTTAAATGGGCTAATTAAGAAAACTGCTTTACAAACACCCGTTACAACACATCCTGTATGAATCTGCAATTGGTTGGAAGAGGATTTCATGAACAATGTTACATTAAGTGCTGTTAAAGTATTAGGTCAATGCCCGTTGGGAACGCATGCCCGCTCCTAGTACACACACACACACACACACACACACACACACACACACACACACACACACACACACACACACACACACACACACACACACACACACACACACACACACACACACACACACACACACACACACACACACACACACACACACACACACACACACACACACACACACACACACACACACACACACACACACACACACACACACACACACCCCTCGCCGATGCACACAGCAAGTTTGGCGTGGATCGGCCTGACGGTATGTGGGGGAAACACGGACAGATGCGCGCAGAGATTCCGTGCATTTATATCGAGATTAAGCAGATATATTTCATCCAGTGTTTATCCACAACAAATAGTAACTAAGCCTCCTTCAAAGAATGTTTGTAGTCAGTCACCAGTCTGCCTACAAACCAGTCCCTTGTTTGAAGTGAAAAATCTGTTGCTCTCTGCCTATAATCTACTCAGCACAGACAAGTCAAGTCAAGTCTGGTATATAAAGCACATTTCATACGATATGTGTTGTGTGTGTTCAGTGTTTACACTGACTTCCATCCAGAGTTTATCCACAACACTACATTTAAGTAACACCCTCCTTCTAGGAAACTGTTGGCATGCAGCCACACAATACAGTATCAAGTCAGAGTAGCTTTCTAAATCTCTCTAGGTTGTACTCAGACGAGCCCTGCATCGTTGCTTCCAATCATCCCGGTTTTCCATACATCTGGTCTGCATCTTTCTTGGGTACATCCTGTGAATGTGGGACGTCCTCGTGCCCGTGTGTTGAACTAAATAGCATCAAGATTCCTACTGTATATCAAATATTAGAGCCATATGGTATACAAGTCATTATGTAAATAATATCTTCATTGGTGGACTTGATTACTAATCACAGACAGATATTTAAGCAATTTAAAATCTAACAGTCCAAGCCAGTGAGAACGAGGAATGCAACAAACTACTGTAAAAGTGATCTCTGTCAAGTCGTCAAGGACATGCTGTTGGCAGACACACACGCTGCCATCATTTGAAGAGAAAACCAAAGTATATCAAAGCCACATGAAATGTCTATGCAACACTAAAAACACTATATAAAAGTTACAACACTTTCAAATCGGCAAATCAGCAGATTTGCCAGTTTTTTTAATAATAAAAAGTAAAAAAGAAAATGGAAGGAAGCCCAAATAAGCAGACACTTTAGAAACAAGCCCACACTGGTCTCCAGTCATCTGGATCATCCATACACCTGGCTATCTGGCCAGTACTATGCTATGATGAATGCAAGGTTATAATGTGTTTAATCACATAGATAGCCTTACTTATTCTTATCAATGATAACATAGCATTTGATTAATACTTCAATTAGATTAAAATGACTGTCAATGAGGAATTTCCCCAGTGAATCAAATGGTAATCCCACTGGGATTTGACAATGTGATGAGGGGGATGGCTGAAAACACAGGCTGGCTGGCCTTGCCAGCTGTGTTTTTTGTGAACTAGGACTGGGTGATATGGGAAATAAATATCTCAATATTTGTATGCCTTTTGTTTTGGGGATGTATAATGTATATTTCAATATTTACACATCCTGTCTGAAATTAGACAGATTTTTAAATACTTTTTAAATACTAGAAACTACAGTCAAAACATTTCCAGTATTTCAGAGTATGTAAGTATTGCATTGCTCAGAAGTCAAGCCAGTAAAAACCCACTGCGGTGCTTGGTGCTTGTGTAAATTAATCCGTTACAATACATACTGTACGGATGAGATTGGCAATAAAATGCCAATCACTAATACACACACGAGTCAATTAAAGGCTATAAGCATATAACCTCACGTACCTGTAGCCAGCCTTCATCTGCCTTTGCAAAGCATACTGCCCCAGGCAGATTAAGTCTGGCCCCTAGCTCAATTGTGGGAGGACTTCACGGCCTAAATGGTGACGAGCCAAACAGATTCTGGCTATAACCAACCAGGGCCGAGTATACAAATATGGGGCAGGACATTGCAGAAAATAATTGAACACTGAGAGGGATGAGACTAATATCCACGCAGTGATACGCGAGGCTAATAAGCATACATGGGGCCACAAAGGTTAGCTAAACCTTGATCAAACTGTTGCTTCATACCACACTGTAAGGTCCTCTGTGTTCATTTGGTTGCACGTGTACACTCAGGATTTCACTGGGCGAGCTTGGAATCATGTGAAATGATTGACGTAAATTATGTCAGGAATTGCAATGTTGCATTATTTTTGTTCCATGCAGTTACAGAATAACCAAAGTGAGAGCCGTAGTAGCTCTACACATGTTGCTCTGCTCTTTCTGATTGAGGTAGCACAGATAAATGTACGATGCAAATAAAGCCATTCCTTTTCTTACATAATGACACTTATGATGCAGTATAATGTATGAACTATTAATAGATATAAATTATACTGTAGGCACGCTAAGCTGGTCAAGTCCAAGTGCAGATGGCCAGGCGAGACGTTAAACCAGAAGATATTCATAAAATAGCAAACGTAGCTGATCATCCACAGGCTCGCCACGTGTCAAATCACTGAGTGCTTAAAAGGAAACATCTAGCTGCAGAAACCACAAACTTACTGGGAAGTATATTTGTTGGATCATCATGCAATGTCACGAGTGGAAGTGCAAATACATCAATATGCATTTCCTTTTATGTTTAACAGTAGAGTGTGTACATGTATACACACTCTACTGTTTAGACCTCTATACTTTAAACTTCAAGGAAATGTGTGTATATATTTGCATTTGCTTGCAGAAACGCATTGCCCTCTCCCTATATTTTGGTGTTTTCACAGTTTGTTTTGGTAGCCCCAAAACATATCTGTCTACCATTAAACAGTTAACAGTTAAAACACCAGCAACCTACAGTGAGAATGCAGTGTGTTTCTGCAGGTAAACATCACCACACTACTCCAGAGGCTGATGACTGCTATAGATAATAATTGGTAAAAAAAAAAACATGTTTTATTTAAACACAGAGAAAGGATAATTACATACTATAGCCTTTGGCATATATGCCTCATGGCATCAGCTCTGCTTTGTTTCCTAAGAAGCAGGATCCCTCGATCATGCACATGGTGAGGAATTCAACTCCGAAGGTCCAGAATCAGCCATAACTGGGATTTGAACCCAAAACCCTCCTCCTGTGAGGTATACCATGTCCAGTGTAGCGTTACTGTTAACATATTCGGTGGGCCATCCATCCAGAATGGTATTCAGTGTGATCATTCTATATATATCACTAAAGTTGCATTGATGGCTATAATTTCTGTCGATGGTAAATCTAGCCGTGACCTTTTGCATTCAAAAGGGAAGTCTTCACAGGTCAGAGATGTGAGAGTGAAATTGACTCTTGTGGGCAACGAGTGGTTGCGTGGCATTCCGATGAAACTAGCCATCCTAGAGGAATGTGAGCCTTAAAGTCAATCTGCTTCTCAATTTACCTCTCTCTCTCTCTCTCTCTCTCTCTCTCTCTCTCTGTCTTTCTAAATGTGTGAACTGTGAACAAGACCTTTTCTAGCTTCTCTCTCTCTCTCTCTCTCTCTCTCTGGAGTGATGTGTGACCAACAGTAAATGCCCTCTCTCCCTCTCCCTGCCATTGTTTGTTTGATCTCTCATCCTTCCATTCTCTCACCCCTCCATTCAGTGCTTTATCTCTCTCTCTCCATCTCTCTCTCTTACTAAAAGTGTGTGAACAAGACCTTTACCACACACGCAGGTAACCTCTCTCTCTCTCTCTCTCTCTCTCTCTCTCTCTCTCTGAGGTAAAGTGTGTGAACAAGACCTTTTGGAATAGGACAAAAAGATTACCCTTTCTCTCTTTCATCACTCCTTTAATTTACCCCTCCTCTATGCTGTCTTGTGAAACAAACCTTTTCATCTCACTCTCTCCACCTCGCTCCCCTTCCCCCCCATCCTGTCTGTTTGTTTGACAGACTATAATTAGCATTTTAATGTAGTTACAAATAATGAGAGAAAAATAAAGAAAGAAAGAAAGAAAGAAAGAAAGAAAGAAGCCCTGAGTTAAGAAGCGCTTAACATGAACACAAACCTACTTCCGAGCAATATCTAGGACTGCCCTAGTTACATAAACAATGTGTTGCTATTTCAGGTTAATTAACTTACTCAAGAAAAATCCTCAATGAACTGATGTCCAAAGCTCCTGCAGGTTCATAAATAAAACCTTTTTATCTCATCACAGCCTTCCTCTGTGTCGGGGTGACAGAAGGGCTGCCTGAAAGGGTGAGAAGCTTGTGATGATTGGTCAGCTGCCATATCTACCCTAGGGGTTATACGGCAGCTGATGAAATTACAATCATATGAAACGTAAGCCTTGGTCCTGACCCATAACATTTAACGGGTATCTGTGTATGGCAAAGTGGGGTCCTGGAACCCCCCCAGGGGTCCTTAAAGGAGCATGAAACCCCATGCTGATTTTGTCATCTGTTTTTCCAGTTCAGGTTAAAAACCAATGACAGGCAGTCATTGACACACACACACACACACACACACACACACACACACACACACACACACACACACACACACACACACACACACACACACACACACACACACACACACACACACACACACACACACACACACACACACACACACACACACGCACACACGCACACACACACAGAGTTGTAACCGTTCCCCGCAGGAGGTGAATTAAGTCATGCTGACTTAGGGGCACAGAGAGAGGTGGCTGATGGGTAACATGGTGTCGCCCTGCTGGGAGACAGAGACACTGAGACTGCTTTTCTTCCCTACGGGACGCCGTCCTCTCCGCTCCGTCCATCACTCCGTCTCTACAGTTACCATCGCTTCTTTCCCAGCAGCAGGTTACTGTGTGTGCGTGTGTGTGTGTGTGTGTGTGTGTGTGTGTGTGTGTGTGTGTGTGTGTGTGTGTGTGTGTGTGACTCCCAGCATGCGTTTCTACAAACACATTGGGTGCGGACAAGATGTTTTATTACGATGACTTTCTTGCCAGAGAAGCGGTTCTAAAACGTTTTAATTTCAGGGAGTCCCAGTTTGATTAGCATTAGGCCAGTGGTTTTTAATCTTTTTCATATCAAGGTCCATTATTTATTTGGCATTTGAGCCACGGACCACCATTTGATTAGATTAATTTGAGCCACGGACCACCATTTGAGCCACGGACCACCATTTGATGGATTTAGCCTCTCAGACCCAAACCTTTGAAGATTTTGTTGGATAAGATTTTGTCCACAATTCCATGCTGTAATGATGTGGTACCATAGGAGAGATAATAGGCAAACCTTGATCAAAATAACAATTCTTCTACATTCTCTAATTGTGTAGACTTTGTAGAAATAGAAAGTAGAAATTAAGTAATGCAGATGTTCAACAATAATTTAACACATTACATCTCAAGAGTTAAAGATCTATAGGTGTCTATTTGGTTAGCAACTCTCCATCATTTAGCTGGGGCGGCTGTGGCTCAGGAGGTAGAGCAGGTCGTCCAATGATCCATGGGTCGGTGGTTCGAATCCCGGCTCCTCCTGTCTACATGTCAAAGTGTCCTTGGGCACGACACTGAACCCCAAATTGCTCCCGATGTGCTGGTTGGTACCTTGCATGGCTTCCGCCGCAATCGGTGTATGAATGTGTGTGTGAATGGGTGAATGTAATGCACAATCTATGTAAAGCGCCTTGGATAAAGGCGCTATATAAATGCACCATTTACCATTTAGCTGGGGACCACCTGGAACCCCCTCAAGGGCCACTGGTTTAGGCTGCCGTTTGATACCTTTTTCTGTTTGTTTTTTTATCTCTGGTACCCCAAATCTACACTATATAAGGGTGTAAAATGGAACCTAATGGAACCACAAGGGTGTGTACACTCTCAAAGTTACAGACTCATAACTCCTCAAGGGCCCCTGGAGGTCCCCGGACCCTACTTTGAGAACCACTGCACTAGAGCAATACGCACATTCACCTAATTGGACACACACTTCTTCACACAAATTGTATTTTAAGCCTGAGAGTTAATTTACATCAGACATTATTATTTATCAGTAAAAAATAATAATAATCAGCAATAGGAATTTAGGAATTTAATCAAGATTGCGATTGAGAGAGGCTGTCACGATTACACATTTAAGCTGACAATGAATTGTCCCACAAATAATTGAGATTGTGTTTGTGTTTTTTGCATTGAACATTGTGGAACATTACAATTTGTATTTCTGTTCGGCCTTTTAGGCTACGTAATCAAATTGCACAGTGCAAATATGACAAATAACTTAAATATACAGTACTGTAATAAGAAATCACTGATTCCTTTCATTTTTTTAAAATAATTGTTTCTTTCCAAAAAAAGTACAAAATAGCGGTAATAGTTGATCTACAAGCTTACTGTAACCTTGTAGATCTGTTATTTTTGACAAATGTATGGACATCTTTCAACATGGAAATGTTTGAAAAGTATGCAAAAATAATTGCAATTATCTCAAATAATTGCGATTAGGCGATTATGTAATAATTGTGACAAGCCTACTCATGGTAACATATAAGGATAATATGGCTAAGCGCTGACCTTGCACAGCGACCTTAACCTTTTACCCATCTTGAACAGTAAAATCAAAAGCACGGGTCATTGCCCTACCCCCAACTCATCTGCCAAGTTTCATACAAATCGGATTAGAATTGTCTGAGTTATATCACAGTGCCAGACAGACATATGCTAGTGATTAAAATGCTCCCAACTCTGCTGAGTAATGCAGTGTAATTAGAGCTGAACTCCGCAATGTCCTACTCAGGCTTTTGAACCCAGTTCTACTGCTGATGAGCTAATACAGAAAGCCTGTTTGTGCAAAGTATGAAGTGCGCTTTGACCTTCATGCTGTACCACTTGACAGTGAGTTGTGGTCCTACTTGACCACTGGATGTGAATTGTCTCAATAGAATAGCAGGCAGTCCAAGAACCTGTTCTGACATATGTTGATCCTTCCCCATCCATCCTTCCTCTTCGATGTCTCCCTTTTGAGTACTGATACCTGTCCATTCAAACCCTAGACGGGCCTGCCCCAAAGTTATTAGTGCAGCCGTGCCCGGCAGTCAGCGAGTTCTCAACAGGCCCGGAAATTTAGGCCAAGCCCTACCTGGGCCCTCATCAAACCCTGTACACTCAAGAGATTGTCCCCACTACCACCCTTAGATCCATAAGGGAGCAGACCTCTTCTGCCATTCCATATGTTGATCTGACCTCTTCAAACCTGCTCCTTAATAAGGTCCTTATATGGCCAGTACAGAATTCATTCAATGTTGATCTGACCCCCCATGCCAAAGCGCCAGCGCTCGGCCAGCAGTCTGCCATCAACGAGGCGGATGCGTGCACGCGACCTTGAGGTTATTATTATTATTATTATTATTACTTGCTCAAGCAGAGCGCGCAAGTAATAGTTTTCGCCCATGTCGCCGTTTGATGCGTATGCACCGTGCCAGCGCATGACGTAATGACTACTTGTGCTTGATATGGCAGTGGTGTCAGATTACATACATGTATACATACATGTATACATAGGGGCATTACCTTTAATCCTCCCGACACTAAAACATATCGGGACATTTACTCACAAGCCATAAAAATGGTCTGCGATCCATGGGTCCAGAACCAGAGTTTGGGGAACAGTGAAATAAAGTATAAGCATAGAGTTCCTTACACAGAAGCAGGTTTTGTTTTGTAAGTGCACATTCAATCTAATGCATCCAAACAACAACAACATTGTTCTGTCCATTCTGTTATCAAAGATAGTGACTCAGTCAACCTCACAACAAGGTTGTTTTATCACCAACATGCAGGTTACATCAAGTACTCAACCAGCTCCGAATCACCACTTCACCCAGTATTTTTGGCTCTGCACTGTGACGCAGGAAACAAATGAAAGCCGTATCGAGCAGTGAAGGACAGAATGTTTTCTACAGTGCAGAATGTTATGGGTCAGAATGTTATCTCTACTCTTCCGTAGTTTGGTGTAGGTTGACACGTATAAATCAACAGATATAAGTGTCCTCCCATGGCATAATTACAGGTGGAGCGAATGTTCTAAGATGTGAAGGAAAATTAAGAATGATTTTGAACTAAGAAGCATACTCTGTGTGTGTGTGTGTGTGTGTGTGTGTGCGTGCGTGCGTGCGTGCGTGCGTGCGTGCGTGCGTGCGTGTTTAGTTGTCTCACACTGAAAAGTATAGTACAGTATGGTGTTACAGTATCATCTGTTAGATGTCCAAAACATTCGGGAAGGATAATATGACCTTGACCTGTCATTCAAGGCTCTGCCTCCTGCTGTCATTTTAGCTGCAGTCTTTCATCACTCATTCTCAATAAAAACATATTCTTGGCAGTATACTGTAGCTGCTCTAACCAGACTGACCAGTGTGTTTCACAAGTTTTCAAATATTAACCACAGTAACACAGTCAGCACAATGCAACGCGACAGAATAGAATGGAATTCAGCAGCAGTGAATCATAGAAGAGAATTACATAACATATGCGGATCTCTCCCTCTATCGCGCACACACACACACACACACACACACACACACACACACACACACACACACACACACACACACACACACACACACACACACACACACACACACACACACACACACACACACACACACACACACACACACACACACACACACACACACACACACACACACACACACACTGCACCATTAGCGAAACCCCATGTGGATGACTGACCATGTTCATTACAACATGTAATGTACACAAACAGACATACGTATTCATACAGTATACATACATACATACAGGCAAGGCAGGCAAGACAGACACACAGCCAGACAGACAGACAGACAGACACACAGACAGACAAACACACACACACACAGACAGACTGACACACAGCAAAAGATGGGAAAGGACGGACACCCGCAGCGCCAATGACATCAATGACAAACAGCAGTGACATCACCAACACTCCGACACAACACTATTGGACGGGGACAAAGAGTCATATCATACGCGTTAATCACAACAACCAATCAGGTTGGTCGGTTCCAAACATGGGCATTGTGATGCAGAGAGAGAGAGAGAGAGAGAGAGAGAGAGAGAGAGAGAGAGAGAGAGAGAGAGATGGAGCGAGAGAAGTGGGGATGAGAGAGGAGAGGAGCAGAGAGGAGAGATGGGACAGGGCAAAACAGAGAGAGAGCCCTCTGGCAGTTATACCAGCTACAACAGTGTTTATGATGCAACATGGAATATTATTATCCATATATTAATTAAAGGCGAGGTGGTTTTAACAATTTAGGCATTTATGCAGACTCCCTTATCCAGAGCGACTTACAACATGTGCGAGATCGGCATGCTTATGCCAAAGGGGGTGGTGGGTCTGTTCGCAGATTTTAGAGTCGTATGCAATGTAATGCCGATGATGACACAAAATAAGGAGATTTTCCCTCTACATTATATACAGTATTATCTCAATATGTCAGAACAATAGGGTTTTTGGGGAGGTGGGTCACTCAATCAGTTTAGTAACATTTGCATCTGCGACTGCCCAATGTTTTAGAATGAGCATACAGAACTTTAACATCATGCCATAATCTAGTAACAGTACTAAAGAACTCATCAACTGAAATATACTGCCATCAAAAAGGGAAAAAACCTTCCATGGAAGGGACTGCACACCCCAGGGAACAGAGACAGACAACTTACTGCATCAACTTATTTATTACGCGTTTCGCCGTGAGCTTCGTCAGGTGCTATACTGCCCTTAATAATGACCATGATTAATAATAATAATAATAATAATAATAACCCCCATCACAACAACAGACAAGAGAAATACATTAGCTGCACTTGGAGCTCATATGGTGCACATTGTATGAGTCCTGTCTACCAGTAATGCCTGCTACTTATACTTGGTTTGCACATCTTGTCTTGGGCTGAAAATAGCCGATCTACAAGATCAAAAGGCGCCACAGCTGTGACACCTTGTAGATCAGCTGTTTTTGGTGTGAAACGTTGGGTAATGGGTATATATATAAATCAAGCGTTAAGTGTCTCGGGAGGTCATTTTACCTACAGCTGCTGTGTCACATGTCCCAGGATGGATGGACACTCACACACAGATGTCTCCGCTCATAGAACCAAAGGGTCACTACTAAGTGTGAACCACAAACCCCCTACCTCTATAGACCCACACAGCCAACATGACACTATTGGTGGCAGTGTGACCCCCCCATCAAGACCAAAGGGTGTCGTTTAACCTTTGTATATCCATTGATACACTTTTGTCTCGCTAATCACGAGTCATGAGTGGTCTTTGACTTTACGTACGTAGCTCACAGCCTGACCGTTAAACTTGAAGATAGGCTTTTATTATTATTATTATTATCGATCCCCGCGGGACAAATCCAGCTTGCGAATAAGATAAGGAAATAATTGAAAAGACATTTTATGAGTCCCACTTCAACAACGTTAGGATTCATATTTGTTTACAAATTGCAGCATTTAACTCCCATTTCATTGTATATGGTTATAATGTGGCCAATACATATATGAATGGATTATGTATATAATTTGTATGTACTGGACAGTGAATATATGACTATAATGTACAATCTATCAACAATTAAACAGTCCATCTGAGTCCACTATCGTCTCTATCCTTTCCTGACAGAGACGAGAGTTCATTATAACTGGCACCTGGGATTCAAACCCTTGTCTCCATGCATGAGTCCACACAGCTACCGCTCACCAAGAGGAGAGCCCTACTTGGCCAGAGACTAATGTCCCAATGGAAGAGTATAGGGAGACCACCTCCAAACGCTGCACATGTATAGGCTACGTGTTAACATATACTCAGTAACTCCACTGTGTACTGTTATATTGTATTAACAAACTCTACCATACAGATGTACTGTTTATTATGTTACTCCACCTGACCATGTAGGCCTATAGGCTATTAACAAACATATATATATCATATACATACCATAATGTAAGCCTATGCCTACTGTAGGCCTACTTGTTGTAGGGCAGGCTATTGTGTTAACATAGGCCTACTCTACCTGCCATACAGGCATACTATACCATAGTTATATATAGTATTAACATACTCTACTATACAGATGTAGGCCTATTACTAGTTTATTGTGTTAACATACTCCATCTGACCATACAGTATAGGCTATTAACAAACATATATCATATATACCATTATGTAAGCCTAAGCCAAAGGTCTACCTGTTATAGAGCAGGCTATTGTGTTAACATAGGCCTACTCTACCATACAGATGTACTATACCATAGTTATATTGTATTAACATAGCCTACTCATAATACGTTTAAATTTAAGTTCCGGATTGTAGCTTTAACAGGCACCTGTCATAGTGTGTATAGGCCTACAACCTACATCCCAGCAGTCCATGTGCAAAGAAGAACACGTGGCATGTTTTAACCATAATTAAATTAAATATATAAGAGTTAAGTCTATAAGCTGCGACTGCATGGTGGTGCTTGTGTGAGATAACGGGATCACAGCGGGATGCCGCCGGCCTTGTCTTTACAGTAGGCTATACTACCAGTCCATAAAGGTCTTATTATAAGGGGGTGCGTTCGTTTTGCCCTCCCATCCCGGCCCTTACCTCCGCCGTTCTTGTAGCACAGGTAGGGGAAGCGCCACACGTTGCCCAGGCCCACGGCGAAGCCCACGCAGGACATGATGAAGTCCATCTGCCGGGTCCACGTCTCTCTCTCCTGGTAGCCGCCGACGACGCTCCCGTTCCCCGCCGCCTCCGCGCCCTTCTCCAGGCCCGACATGAGGCACGAACCGCCGCCGCCGGGGCCCGTGTCACCGCCCATCATCCCGCCGCCGGCACTCGCCGTGACCGGCACCAAGCTCCCGTTGACGCCCGGGTGGTCATTACCGTTGGGAATCAGGTGGCCTCGCTTCTCCTCCGCCAGCACGGAGCAGCTGTCAGTGAAAGCTTGCTTCTCCATTTGTTGTTTGTTTGTTTATTATTATGAACTTTACTCCTTCACACTTCTGTACTTTAAGTGTTTAAAGTTCTTTTTTGTTGTTGCTGTTGTCTCAGTCTGAGTTTTTAGTCTTCAGTCTGTTTTCGATTGATCCCCTGCGTGACAAGACACTTTCAGTTTCTTTAAAAAGTAAAAATGTGCTGATTTGTCCTTCCTTTATTCTCTAAAGGGAGGATTTGATTTAAAGTCAGTCTAAATTTAAAAAAACAAATCTCGTATCGGCCTAATGATATTTTTTTTAAATTAAAAATGTTTTAGAAATTCGGTTGTAAATTTAAAAACAAATCAGTTTAAAAATAAATGAAAACAAATTTGAAGGGAGAAGATGCGTTCGTGGAGAAAACAAAAAGAGGGGTTAAAAGGTAATACCGGTGTTTTAAGACGACAACCTTCAAAAACAATCCACGAAACACTTAAATGTAAGTCTGAAGAATCGCATGGGAACTTCGCTCAGTCAGAGGAGAACAGAACCGAGAGGCACGAGCTCTTTATCGTGCGACAAAATAACCGGGGAGCGGTTTACCGAAAACAAAAAACCCAAACCACCAAAGAAACGAACCGCTTTACCGAACAAAACCCCCAGAGCGGACTGTCAATGCTAGGTCAACGGACTGCGACTGCCTGCAGGGAAAGGGAAACTCAACGTCCTCGCTGGGTGGATGAATGAATGGATGGATGTGTGACGGAATTACATTCGGCTAGAGAAACGGATCGAGGACGAACAACATCTTAAACCGAAGCACCACGGGTTCAGAACATGGTTTTTGTATTCCCGCTTTTGTTCTGAATTCGGTGTCAAAAAATGGAAAAACCGTTCCAAAAAGCGCCGCGCAGTGTCCGTTGTGTCCGTCCGTGTGTTAATTAAAGCCGTTCCTCTGCAGAACACACAGCTTTAAATGGCAGCGTCAGACATGGGAGAGGACGTCATCGGGATTTCTCCCCTCCCCTCCCCTCTCTCTCTCTCTCGCTCTCTATCTCTCTCTCTCTCTCTCTCTCTCTCTCTCTCTCTCTCTCTCTCTCTCTCTCTCTCTCTCTCTCCCTCCCTCTCTCTCCCTCCCTCTCTCTCTCTCTCTCTCTCTCTCTCTCTCTCTCTCTCTCTCTCTGTCTGTCCGTTAGAGAGAAACGTCATCGGAATTCCTCTCCGCCTTTTCTCCTCATTTTCATTCATTCCCTCTTTCTCCCTCTCTTCCACCCTCTCTCTCTTTCAGAATAGCTACACAACCCAGATATCCTCCATTGAACACACACGCGCGCACACACGCATGCACGCACGCACGCACACACACACACACACAGTCACACACACACACACACACACACACACACACACACACACACACACACACACACACACACACACACACTTGCGTGACTTTAAGTACAGTAATATATGTTTTGTCAACACTGTTATTCACGTTAATGTCAATAAAGCTCATTGAATTAAAATGGTTTTAGTGTCAGTGCGTCCCAGCACGTAGCAGGTGCATAACTGTATGGGTTAATACCGCCCCCTCTGGCGTGCTGGAGTAAATTATGCACACACGTACGAACACACGCCAGTGACGCCACGGTGTGTGCGTGTGTGTGTGCGTGTGTGTGTGTGTGTGTGTGTGTGTGCGTGCGCGCGCAAGCAAGCACACACAAAAGAGAGAGAGAGATAGAGAGAGGTTTCCCTTGATAAAAAAAATCCTGCATCGCTGCATGCACTGAAACAGGTCTGTAAACTTTACAACATAGACTATTCTAGTTTTATCTCTGCTGTCTTGCACCTTAATTAGTAGTGGACCATAATTTACTGTCTCACCAACTGGGCAGATCTGAAAGGAACTATAGGCCTATCTTGGATTGGTTCAGTCGACTGCACAATGATTGTATTTTATTAGACGTCGTACAGGGAAAAAAACACATTAAGATACACACACAAGAAAGTTGTGCGACTTATTTCCAATGGTCCTTAATTGGTCTGAGACATGTAAAACATTGCAGCAAAATACATGCAGGCAGTCAGTACATCAATACAAATACAAAATACAATCAAGAGAGCTACACAACTTACAGGCAGCATCAATACATAAAATTGCATTATAAGTCATCATGACCATATATTCTGCAATATTTTTGAAAAGCCATGCTTTGAACCTTATCTTAAGATAAGGTTCAAAGCATGGCTTTTCAAACACACACACACACACACACACACACACACACACACACACACACACACACACACACACACACACACACACACAGCCTAGCATTTAATAGCGCGCGCACACACACACACACACACACACACACACACACACACACACACACACACCCACACACACACACACACACACACACAGCCTAGTATTTAATAATACATAATAAATGCTATTTCACAAACACAAATAACTAGGACATGTAAGATACAAAAGCCAAATTACAATTTAGGCATTAGCAGACACTCTTAATCCAGAGCGATTTACAGTAAGCAAGATAAACACAACATCATGCAGCAAATGCATAGATATATATAGTGTATAGTGCCTCAGTAATCTAGGATCATAGGTAAACCAATAACCTATCATCAGTCTAAACATTATAATAATATCAAAATTCATGCATTTCGATACATTGAAACTATAATATGCACTATTAGGATGCCATGCAGGTCAACTAATTAACCTGCAGGCATCTGTCCAAATAACATGCTATAATATCTAGTTTACATTCTAACCTTGGCATAAGACTACATCGTCAAGGCTAGAAAATGTAAAACAAAACTATATTAAATTATGAATATGAATTAATTACTTCTTCCACACTTTTGGTAGCACGCACTCACGTTTATTTGATATTAAGTTATTAGTGAATTCAATTTGACTTGAATAGGAAAATGCAAATATTCCCAGCCCACTTTATGTTTCAACCTATAATTCTTGAAACGTAAGGACCGATTCATGCTCCTATTTTACCGCTGTAGTGCCGAAATGATTTCGGCTCGTCAGACATTTTTCAGTAGCACCGAAGAGCCGACTTTAGGACAGTACCCGCCCCCCGAACCTCAAATGACGTCACATTGTAGGCTCTACAGAGCCAAACCGACTTTTATTCGGCTCTAAAATAGGAGTATGGGTGCACGGTGGCACAGTTGGTAGTGCTGTCGCCTCACAGCTAGAAGGTCCTGGGTTCGATTCCCGCTCGGGACGCTGTGGGTGCTGGCGGTGTGTTTCCTCCTCCGCGTCATCAGTGCCCATACCCGAGGCGGGGTTGGCGAAAGGGCCTTTCTGTGTGGAGTTTGCATGTTCTCCCCGTGTCCCCTAGGGTAGGTACCCTCACAAAAAACATGCAGTAATCCTGGTCTCTAAACTGCCTCCCCCTGGCCAGCCGGGGCACCTGATGGAGGGGAAAGGAACTGGTTGGAATAACGTGTTCCTTCCACGCGCTACGTCCAACCAGGGAAACTCCCCCCTGTCAGGTGTAAAGGAGCAACTTGGACACTCAGGCATGAAGGAAGCATGAGTTCAAGTCCGTTGCTCTCCCCATGTCCCCCATATATGGGGACTAGGTTGGCGGAGGGTGTGTAGTAACCTGACTGGGATAAAAAAATATAAAATAAAATAAAATAAGAGTATGAATCGCGCCTAAGTCGTAAAATCTAAATATATTGTCCCCTGGATTCCTTTCTCCATATAGGCCACGGCCATTTATGTTTACATAGATTTTCCGCCATTTAGAATTTTCTTCAAAACACACTGCTAAAAGGATTTAAAACCCAAGAAAGCCTACGGTGTGTTTACATTGGGGTCCTTCATATTCAATTAATCGGAACTCTAAGGTGCCTACCCTAGGGTAGGCGCCTACTCTGCCTATTGGCTGGCCGGCACTGGGATGAAAATATAACCGGTAAAAAAGAAAAGGACGAAAATGTTGGTCTTGTTTTGGGAAAAGGCGACAACATGAATTGGCAAAAACAAAGGGAGATAGATGAATGATAATACAGTTTCTATAGCACCTGATTTTTCCACCTACGCAACATCTACAGAATCCGTCCAATCCTTTCCACCCCTAACCTCCATAAAGTCATCAATGCCCTTATTTCATCACGCCTGGATTACTGCAATGCTCTTTACTCAAATCTCAACAAAGGATCCATACACCGCTTACAATTAGTTCAGAATGCAGCAGCAAGACTTATCACCTGGACCAGGAGGTCAGAACACATCACCCCAGTTTTAGCATCATTACACTGGCTGCCTGTCACTTTCAGAATTGATTTTAAGATTTTATTGTTGACTTTTAAAGCCCTTAACGGCCTGGCACCTGAATACATATCGGACCTCCTGGTGCCACATGTGCCGGTCCGTTGCTTGAGGTCCTCCAACGTATCCCTTCTAGAGGTCCCTAAAACCAATTTGGTGACCAAGGGCGACAGGGCATTTGCTGCCAGGGCCCCCAGGCTCTGGAACAGACTCCCACTGGACCGTAGGGTTGCTAGTTCCCTCACAATTCTTAAAACAAAACTTAAGACACATTTCTACAGTTATGTTTTTGGTTGTAATTGTTGTAATGTTTGTGATTAATTGATTGTTTTAATTATGTTGTTAAGCACTTTGGAACACTGTTCAAAAAGGTGCTATATAAATAAATAAAGTCTATAAAGTCTATTATCCATATTTGGGCATGTCTGTCAAAGAACTCATAAAAGGGACACATACTAGAAATGCACTCACACTCGAGGTGCCAACTTGCGCCTTGCGCAAGCAGAGCGTGCAAGTACTGCTACTAACTAATGTCTACAACTGCTGTTATAAATCCTTTAGACCTGTTATTGACCTTATATCAACCCTGAAACGTACCTTAATTGCATCACCATCAACAGCCAATAAGGGACCACCATTCTTACCCAAGTACCTTAGTTACGTCATCAAGAATGGTGGTCCCCCATTGGCCGACGGGCAACACCGACATACGCACACCGACATATGCAGCCGATTACAGTACTTGCACACTCTACTTGCGCAAGTAATTATGTCTGCCCGGGCCAGACTCCATATTTGGGCATGCCTAAATACGGGTTCGTCCCACCGACTTCTGACATCATTCTGACTCCATATTTGGGCATGCCTGACAAAGAACCTGACAATGAACTCCATATATGCCTGACAAAGAACTCCATATATGGGCATAAAAGGTACCACTGGCATCACTTCTGACATCACGATGAGTTGACCAGCTCAACAGACTGATAAATTGCTAGCGGAAAATTACCGTGAGGGAAGGTTGAAAAGAACTTTGAAGAGAGAGTTCAACTGTTAAGAGGTAAACTGATGGGGTCCTTGAAGTCTGCCCAAAGGACGGACGATCGGGCGAAAGGTCGCTTTTTTTGGCCCACATGGTGCCATCCCGTAGGTAGGAAGGCCGCCCGGCGGTCCCCGGACCCAGCCGGGCGCACCAGGTGGTCCCCGGAGCTCTGTGCCTGGGCACGCACGCAGGGCCCCTGCCCAGGCTCCCACAGGCACTGGCCCCCCTGGGAACCACTCTAGAATTTATAAATGCACCAAGTCTCTGTATGTATGTGTCACATTTGACACACGCGTTCCACACCACCACACGGAGTGCAGTGCCCGGTGTCGAGTCAGTCGGATCACCGGTTGTCTAGAACCTGCACAAAAGCCTCTGCCCAGGCTCCGGACAGCTAGGGACATGGAGCTGGCCTGTTCACAATTATGTTCTAACATCACAATGATCCTCGCCCTTTATTAGCCAATTGATCACACCTGATCACCCCCCAACAGGCAGTTGGGGGTCTAGTAATGCAAATACATTAAGAACTGTATGTCTCCCCAAATTGCATATGGTCCTATGGTGGTCCTGGTTTTGTGTGTTTATGTCCAACTGTATGTTGTTGTCTCCACCAGGCCGAAGGCATGGGGAGAGAGTATGTTTTGCACTCCGTCCGTCCGTCCGTGCGTGCGTGTGTCCGTCCGTCCTTCCGTCTGTGAACAGCTAGTCTCCGGCACCGTTAACCCGGTCGATGCCACATTTTGCACACACACTCCCTGGATGCCAACGATGAACCTCTGCCCCAAAATTTCCAGAACGGCCTGTTATAGCGCCACCAGGAGGCCGCTTTGTGCAATACAAGTTTTTGGACAGTACACCTACAGATTTTGTCCAAACATCATGCAAATTGGTACACAGTCTCTCTAGAGCCATTCAACGAAACGGGTCTTTCAGATTTCTCAGACTCCATCCTGATTGGCTATAAGATTGGCTTCCAAAGTTCGCAGGAGTGCTCAGTTTCAAACAAAATGCTGCAAATCATGAACACATCGTGTGATTTCCGTGAAATTGTGCACACACATTCCCACTAGGCCGAGGAAGAAATGCCACATGAACATTTTCAACTCAGCCTCATGGTGGCGCTATAACTGGCCGAAAAGTGTTTTACCTCTAACTGCACGGATCTGTGGATAACTTTGTATGCCAACTCCCTAGAGGCCAAGGAAAAACCTTTGCCTGGAAGTTTTCACATGCATGCATGCATGCGTGCATGCATATTCCCACTAGGCTTTGGAAGAAATGCCCGTTTTCAAATCAGCCTCATGGTGGCGCTACAACAGGCCAAGCCGCGTCACACACACACACACACACACACACACACACACACACACACACACACACACACACACACACACACACACACACACACACACACACACACACACACACACACACACACACACACATTGCTCCTAAACATTTTGCCAAACATCACACACACACATACTCCTATCCTCCTGGTGGAGACCTGTGCCCAGAAGGGCACTTTTTCTAGTTTGTCTAGTAGTTTTATGTATGTGTTAAATTATGCTGTTGTAACACTTACATTTCCCTTCAGGGATTAATAGTATATCTGATCTCATCTCTAAGATCGCAAACTATAGGACAGATCCAGGGCACATTTCCTGTGCCAGCTGGCAGTATAAAGCCAAGGAAGCCACATTTCAATAGCAGCATTTTGCTACACTCACTGATAGTATGGATCTTAATCAGAAAACATTGTGAAAAAGAAGACAGCATCGTCAATATAAATGTTTACATATAATGGGGACTGTTTCAATCTTTCTCCTCAGATGCTGTACCCCTCCATGTCATCTCAATACTCCATCTGGCCTGCTCGTTTGTGCTTTCGACATAGCATCTTTCTTTAGCACATCCACGTAGGTAGGTGTGGGACGTCCTTTTGAACGATGCCCTGTGTTGTTTCCCACAGTAACTCCAAGCTTTTTGGCAGGGAGTTCCCGGTGTCAATTGCAGTGACCTCATCTTACTGACTGCTATGGGACATGCATGGGGGAACAATTTAGAGTGTATCTGGAGACTTTTTGCAGAGTAACAAAGCCTGTTACAAGGTGACAACAGCCGACCTAAGAAGTTGTCTTCTATTCATGTTCTCTTTTTGTAAGACATTAGGGTGTCCAAAACGTATTAATGCTGAATAAATCCTGCATGGTCTTGCTTTAGTAAACTCTGAAACAATTTTTATTTTGTGATTGGAAAACACTGTCATATTTGTTTTTAAACGTGCTGAAGGTGACTTGACTTCACTTAAATGAGGGGAAAACGGAAAAGAGCCTTGCGCAAGTTTAGTCAGGAAATGCTTTGGAGTTGCAGGTAGCCAGCCATTTGTTGGCCTCAGCTTCACGCTTCTGCTCTCAACCAATCACATACACATTTCACCAATAGAGTGTCACATTTAAACAGGGACTCATTTACTTGTTTGCTGCCCTTCTAGGAACTGCTACTCAGTCTCCACCACCTGTTGTTTTGGATTTACATGCCCATTTTACAGCTGATAAATGGTCAGTCCAAGTGCAGATGGTCAGGTCAGTCTTTATAGCCGTTTCTATTGGTGATAGAATGCACACGATACCCATGCTCCTATTTTATCTATTGATGGCCTATGCATTATGCAGACCAGACCAGTCCAGGCATAAAGGGAAAAATCACCCCTGTGTGAACTGAGTGGTGCAAGGTCTTATATAGTCTGATCAGCTATGTCAGTGACGTCACATACTAACCATAGCAACCATGCTTGTGTTTTTGGTTGCTAACCATAGCAACCATGCTCGTTTTTGAGTGGTGTAAACCACTCCTACAACTGGCTTTGTTAGTCTGTGCAGAAAAAATGAGCATGGTTGCTATGTTCACCCTGTTCACCCGGGTGTGATTTTTTTGGTACGAACAAACACGGGTACAAAGCCAGTTGTTGGAGTGGTTTGCACCACTCAAAAAGGTTGGATATTGAGTTGTCTTTTATACTGTATGTCATTATCCTATTTTCACTAGTGTTACTACTACTTATTCTGTACTTGTTCTCATTTCTTACCTGTATCTGTATTACCTGCAGTGACTACTGTAACGCACAGATATTCTCCAGACAAGAAATCAGTTGACCGAATAAACCATTGGTTCCCAAACGTTTTAGGCAGGTCTGCACACACACTCTGCAATGCCGCAGTGAGGAGACTGACATCAGTGGCTAATGTTATGAGCTAATTGGAGAGCAGGAAAGCCATAACAAAACACAGTGATTGAACCAACCGAATGTCGGAAACGAACTAAAACAACGGCCCGAGGTTGTGACGTAGAAACATACACGTTAAATAATAACAATAATAATAGGGGAGGAAAATGGGGGGGGCAGATGCACAACAGAGTGTGCTTGTTTCACCTGGCAGTTAATGATACGCAGTTAATGATACGATTCTTGTTTCCCTAATCTATGGAATTTCTTTGATTTTTGAGGAGCCTATACAGCTTTTAGTTTTCGGCCACAAACTGTCTTAAATTAAATTCCCATTGACAATGAATGGAGAATTTTACATCAGTGTCTGAGAAAATAGACATAGGCCCTTATTTACACCGCGTTGATAAATAAGGGCCATAGTGTCTATCTTACATCATGATGATGATGTACGATGATAAGAGTGCCTCTCACTTCACACGTACGGGTGTGATTTGTATTTATTTACTCACAACATTCTTTTTAATGAATTAATGCAAAATTGTAAACTGTTTTGGGTTACATTTTTGAAAATCTTTTAATAGAAATAAAAATTAAAAACAAAGGAAAGGAAAAATAAAGGCCATGACCCATGAAAACTGGAAATCCCAACTCAGTGGAAAAAGTGCCCTGTTGCTAAGGTCAAACATCTTGGCGTAACTTTAGAGTGTTTTGACACTCTTCTCAACAGCACAGGGTCTAATAACAGTGTGTCTCCCATGTGGATCTTGGACTTGGTGAATCTATGAGGTCAGTTGTCTTCTGTGATAAAGTGATCTACTTTATGACATATGACATGATAAGAGTGGGCAAGGTTTCAGCCCGATCCGACATTGACATCCATTATAAAATGAGTTTGCGAGATCAGCCCTGATCAATCGACAGTCAGTCCCTCCCTCTCCTAGACAACCCTACTTTGGACAACACTGACAGAGATTTTCTTTCTCAATTCTGGCATTTGTAGAGATAATACAAATGTCAGAATTGTTACAGAAATCATTGATTCTTGTCCGAGGCTATTACAAAGCAAAGCCACATCTCCAGTCTACTCCCCTCTTTCCCACACTGCAACTGCATACTGAAACTCTCTGTGACACATTTGTGAGCTTGTAGGCTATTTTCAGTCCGCAGCACCATCCATCGTATAACAAAGTATAAATCGGTCTTAATGTCCTTCTCTTTCTTGTACCCACTCCACACTACAGTATGTCCAGTATGTCGAGAATTCGCCTGCAAGAGTTGTATGGCACACACCACGTGCTCCCACATCACCCCTACCCTTAGCATCTACATTGGCTCCCAGTTAAAATACCACATCTATTTTAAAGTACTTCTCCTCGCCTATAAATCTCGCCATGGCTTGGCACCTCCACTACGGAACCAAATCTTCTCCGTCCTCACACACCACCAACCCCGCTCATATATGTTCCTCTGGTGTCCAGCTCCTATCCACTGGCCCCTGCAGATCACGGACATAAAACGTAAAAAGCCCCTACCCCTGGAAACGCAGGAAAATAAGGCACAGTCTAACCACTTTAACCCTATATTTTCATGACATCACGCCTCCATATATGGTCACGCCTCATGACGTCACGCCTCGTGACACGTCACGCCACAGCATATATACGGCGATCTCCGTATACGAAGATCATAACACTGACCTAATCTAACCCTGGATAATCATACAAGGAGAAGACTGGATCATCACCTATATGCATATATGAAGCCGGCCAACAACTCCACATCTGACCTCAAACCCTTAGATCTCCATATATCGAGCTGACCTAGATAGCTGCAAGCAGCGATAAGACAGGGTCAAACCATTAAAACCTCTCTTATCAAAACAAAATTCCTCGTCAATACCCGCCAGTTCTCTTACGGATGCTGCCTGTCGTCTAATGATAGTGGTTCATAATCTCACAGCGTCTCCTCTTGAATGAGCTATACGCAATATTAGCAGGGTGCAGACTCCACACAAATGAACGGAAGTGCGATTTCAAGGGGGACTGGTTCACCAGGCTACGAGAATCTTTGACGTCGTGTTTTTTGACGTCAAGAGTGGATAGATCGGATCATCCATTCATTGTGAGATCTAAAGACGAATAACTGTGAGCTTCAGTTCTTGACTGATTGATTTTCAAATGTTGATTCATTACTTTTCAAGGAAAATATATGACTGCCCTTTTTTATGGGCACTATAGCCCAGCTTTGTGTGTCTGTGTGTCCGTAGCACGGAATGTGATGATTTGATTGGTTGACAGACAGACAGACAGACAGACAGACAGACTTGATTATTATTGGCTGTCTGGGATAGTCTCTCTCCCCCCATCTCTCTCTCTAATACATGCACCACTTACGTGATCATTCCCTGTCATGTTGTTTTTTGATTGCTGTCACAGGGCAACTGTCACAGGGCAACCCGACGAACCCGGTGCCCTATAAACACTCGCACACATGGGACTGCTTTCTATAACACGCAAGGACTGTTTTAATTAAACGTATGTGCCTAAATCGTAAATGATCACTGACGGAGTGACGGTTTACTGTCTCACCTGCACTGCTGGTATCTTGTTTAGGCTTGTTTATAGGAAGGGGTCAGGTCAATTAAAGTGCTGTGGAGGAAGCATGCCTATATGTAATGTGTTTGTCATTGAGTTTTCATGCCAAGTTATACTTGTTTAATTGTAACCAATCTTTAAGAATGTTTAGGTTACGTTTATGCAATGGGTATGGAAGTATTATTAGTATTATATTAGTAGTAGTATATTATTAGTATTATGGAAGTATTTATGGAAGTATTGTTATTGGTGCTGCACGTGTCCTGTGGTAGGATCCACTCTCTATTTAGGGGGGCTGTAGGGACAGACAGGCAGTTAGATGTGGGCAGGATTCACCAAAAATAGCAGATCTACAAGCTCAAATTTGAGCTTGTAGATCAGCTATTTCTGACGAAGTGATTGGTGTGTAGACGGACAAAAGTGATCCGGGTTCAGTTGGAAATCATATGTCACGGTTGGTTAATATTGACAGAGTGTAAGCCACACACGCACACAGGAGCATAATATGAACAGTATAATGAATTAGGCCATAGGCCATAGATCTGCTATTTTTGGAAAGCTAGAAAACCTATTATATATTTTCCTATGAGATTTCTGAAAATATTTATATAAATTATCTTAAGCCTGCAGTAACCAAGCCATACACCATAAAACATTTGATTCTGTGTCAAAAACAATATTTGAATATTTCATATAGGCTACATTTAATAAACTAGACCTGTACGTGCCCGTCGGCTACTGGCCTACTTGAGAACGATGCAACTTGGGAACCTAATAATTCCCGTTGTCAACTTGTCATAGCACCCGTTTTAACTGTCTGTCTGTCTGTCTGTCTGTCTGTCTGTCTGTCCCACATGGAGATCTCTGTGTGTGAAGAGGGCAAACTGACTGACTGTGATGTAGCCTGGCTAATAAGCCAGACTAATATCACACAACACTGTCGCAGGCAATTTTTTTTGCCAACGGCTGATTCGGTCTGGCTTATTAGCCAGGCTAACTGTGATGTGGACTGGTTAAGTAGGCTAATCAATTGTCAGGTGTGGGGTTGCCATGGCAATCAATTGGCTGAGGCAGAGGCTGGAAATTGCACAGGTGATATTAGGCTGATTAGGCCAACTGGCAGAGACTGAGCAGAGCCTTTTGTGGTGGTTCTGGAGAACCGTGGGTCCGACCGACTCGATACCAGGCACTGCACTCCCCTGCGGGGGTGTGGAAGGACGCGTGTGTCGAATATGAAGTTAGTGGGGCAAACGGTTCTCGAGTTACGTGCATTACAACCGTACACACACGCACGCGGACATGCAGAGACGTGGCGCATTTATAGTAGGATACCCCTTTTGCAGTTTTCATTCATCAATTAAAAACAATTCAAACGTAAGTATTTCATATCTAACATTTAAAAGAAATCTCATAATTTCCATAAACACATACAAACACAAAACAAAATGCAACGCAGCGCTTTGTGAGCTTACAGATACAGATCTGCTATTTTCACCAGTGTACGGAAATCACTAGACTCAATCAATAATCTAATAATTTAGCCCTCCGTCGAGGCTATCATCTGTCTGGGACAATGTAAACTACTCAGTTTAACTAGCTACACACAGCATGCTAGTTCAGCAATACCACCGAGGCAACTCAAATACTCGTTTTGTTAATTTATTTGCACACACACATTCACAACATAAACACACATGAACTTAAACTAAACTTTGTATAGTATTTGTAAATAAGCCAAACCCGTCAACGGCAGTATAAAAAGCAGCAGCTTAGCAGTTAGCAGCAGCTTAGCAGCAGGTAATTAAACAAAAGACATCCAGATCAGACAAACGCACTCGGAGACTGACCCCTGACGCTTATTCCACTCCGTTTGCGCATGCGCATTGGAGCCTATCTGTAAACAATTTATATAAAGTGCGCAACAGGTGTGAGTGCCTCCCTCAACCACTAGAGTCCACTCTAGCACCACAAATACAAAATATAGGTAACCTAAGCCTGTGCACACAGTAAATAACATTACACCACCCACTTAGACTACGGATCACGCGATCCAAGTAGGCTACACAACCTCCCACTTAGACACAACCTCCCACTTAGGTTATACACACAATAGCATCACTTTTAGTCACAACATATAAAACTCACTCTTATAGTAAGCACTCAAAACAAAGACAACTCAAAAGTCTGTTTGGGTAAAAAGGCAAAAAAGTAAGCAGCTGAACGTAAGTCCGTTTGGGTAAAAAAGGTAAAAAAAAGAGAGCAGCTGAAAGTTTTTAGCAGCGAAAGTCTTTTGGGCACCCTTGGTGGGGACTTAAAACTATGGTTGATCCTCCACCGGTATCAGTACTACCAGCCTCCTCACGTCCCTATGAAGGATGGTAGATGAACATGACCCTACGTCCTTCTTCACCTGAGACCAACTGATGGGGTGAGTCTGCTGGGCTGAACTCCCAGGCCCAGTCAGTCCCAGCCATTGCCGCCTTCCTTTGGACGACTCCCTGGTCGCCCCAGACCATCTTCTTGGTGCGTCGCTTCACCACGTCCCTGACCATATAAAGCCCAAACAAATCCAGTGTGGTGTACTGGAAAGGAGCCGCCGGATTCGTACGCCCCGTAGGTAGAGCGCCCATCACCTGTGTAGACAGCTTGGCTGCCCTCTTCCGGCAGTGCAGACATGAGTCAATCACCCTGCGAGCGACTCTTGGCCCGTGCTCCACCCAGGCTTTTCTCCTCATCAGCAAGAGCGTGCCAGCAACACCCTCGTGGTTGACACGATGTGCCTCTTCACCAAAAAGTGTGCTGATCTGTGCGCCATAAGGTATCAATGGGACACCCTGGCTAAGCTCCTGGACTGTGAGCCTCGCCTCCCACTGCTCGCGATTGCCGGTCCTGCTGTGCAACCAGATCTGTACTGCACTGCGGACGTACCCCATCACGCCATGGAGCTTGGTATTGCATCTCGTCAGGTTCATCTGATCCACGAGAAGCGCCTCCCAAAGTCTTCCCTCACCAACACTGGAAGTCGCAGAAGAAGACCCCGTAGTTGTCCCTGGTGACAGCTCCACGGCACCAACCGGCGAAGACAGTGCAACCAACCTCAATGCCTGGGCTCCAGTCACCACAGCAGTGAACGCCTTCCTCTGCAGTGCACTGGTGCTCTCCCTGGACTCGGAGGCCACCTCCGTCGCTGACTTTAAGGGCCAACTCTCCACTGGCAGGGACAGGAACCTGGGGCCTCTCTGCCACAGAGAATCTCCATCCAGCTGTTCAGGAGAAGCTCCTCTCGTGACCAGATCCACGGATACTTCGTATCCCAGTCCCCAGTGGGACTTGTCGCTGCGAGCGTTGCTTGTTCTGACGGTCAGTCCTCCTCTGGTGATGTCGAGCTCCTTCTCGAACGCCAGGGACATCTCTTCCCCTCCAAGAGCGCACCTCCCACAACGACAGCCACCGACAGGATCACAGGCCGCGCCGATACTGTCCCATTGCAGCCACTTGATGACCTCCGCGTTGCTTGCAGCAGAAGTCTTAACTTCCACACAGCTCTGCTCCGGGCAGTTGACTCTGCTCCGGGCCTCGACTCTCACAGCCTCCGCCCGCATAGACCAGGCGAAATGAGTCGATGCCTGGCGTGCTGTCACCTCCACACCTTCGGACAGTTCAGGGTGAACGCCGCTGACGACCTTCCCCAAAGGACCGTCCCACGATCCCACGATTTCGTCAAGCCCATAGCAGATCATCTCGTGAGCCTGCAATGATCCCTTCTCCATCTCCACTTTCAGGCTCACAACGTATCTCATTGTGTCAACCTTTGACTCCATTCCACCCACACCACGCACGATCAGCGTGACAGGCTCACCCAATAGCCCCAGCTTCTCTGCTGCCTGGTGAGTGACATAATTGGTGTCGGAGGCTAGATCAATTAATGCACCCAGCCAGTCCCCTCTCTTGGTCGTGACATCAACCATCATCATGAGTACTGGGTGCTCTTTTAGTCCACTACTGTCCACGAGTCCTGTTTCCGCACATACTGTAGTAGACACCTTGTTCGTCACCGCCTCACGAACTCCAGCCATTTGCTCTGGTGTAAGGCCCAACCTCGCAAAGATGGCCTCCTGCTGCGTTGTCGGTCCCCGATGTTCTCTCCCTCGATCCCCCTTGGCCCCGACTTCTGCAGTGTCTTCAGGTGCAGAGCTCCTATTTGCTCGTGGCTTAAGGCACAACATGTAGTGGTGGTCCACAGGAGTATCTCCCCTCTTGCAATCGTCCTTACGACACAAAAAGTCTCTCCTGCACAGCCCGTCATGGATATCCAGACACTTAAAGCAAGCTTTTGCCTTTTTTGCCTGGGCCCTCTTATCCACCGCACTGGCATCTCGAAACGACTTGCAGCGATATAGTCCAGTATGGCCGGCCTTTCCGCACATGTCGCAAAGAACCTGAGAAGAGTTGCTCCTGGTCTCGTTCACCGTTGCTTTAGTGAACGCACGCCTCTCTTGCCCTCTGTCCCCTGCTTTATCAACCGGCTTGCTGCGGCCCTGCGGCTCACCCGCCCTGGTGGAGGCCGGTCTCATGGCCTGCAACTGCTCCTGTTGTGTCAGAACGGTCTTCTGATCACGCAGAAAATGCAACAGTTTATCAAACCGATTTTGTGTGGTGACATTGTTCATTGCGTCGCACCGAAATAAGAGCCACCGCTCCTGCATGCTGGGCGGTAACTTCCCCTCGAGTGCTCGGACCACCAACTGGTTGTTAATCGCATCTTCACAACGCAAGTCTGTGAGGTCACACAACGCCCTCTCCACGGTCTGGATCAGTTGTAATGCCTCCCTTGGCTGGTTGCTGCGCACCACTGGCAATTCTTGTAACTCCATAATGATGTCATCAGCGATATGCGAAACGTCTCCATACCGATCCTCCAGAGCACGGAAAACATTGTCTGCATCACGACAATAAAACAGTCTGAGCTCGTTTTTCACTGCATCGGTAATACTGTCCAGCAGGTGAAACAACCGTAACTCACGAGAGCCTGATGGCTCAGCCAAGGACTGCAGGTTATTCCAGTTATCCTTCCAGCGGTAGTAGCTCCTTCTGTCCCCACTGAACTTGGGCAAGCTCAGCGGCGCAAGCGCTAACCTTGGCGCTACTGCCCCCATCGAATGGGCAGAAGCACTTGAAACGTTCATGGGCGCAGCCGTTGACTGCCTCGCTCCGCCATCCCTTGGTGGCGTAACAAACGCAGCATTCGACCCATGAGGGTTACTGTCCAGTTGCTCAACATACGCTCTTGATGGCAGCTTCGAACGCGCCCCACTGTAGCCTTGTGCCGAAGTGGGCGCTCCATGCTGCTGCTGAGAACGACGGTCACCGTAGTCTTGTGATGAAGCAAGCACTCCATGCTGCTGCTGAGAACGACGATCACCGTAGTCTTGTCTTGAAGCAAGCACTCCATGCTGCTGCTGAACACGAAGGTCACCGTAGTCTTGCCTTGAAGCAAGCACTCCATGCTGCTGCTGAACACGAAGGTCTTGTCTTGAAGCGAGCGCTCCATGCTGCTGCTGAACACGGAGGTCCCCGTAACCTTGCGATGTGGCAAACGCTCCTCTCTGCTGCGGTGGATGTGAGTCAGCGTAGCCTGGAGATGAAGTAGACGCTCCTCGCTGCTGCTGAGAACGTTGGTCGCCGTAGCCAAGCGACGGAGGAAGCGTCCGATGCTGCGGGGTACTAGTGTCTGGCCCCGGAAACGGCTCTCGCTTCAGCGCTTGGGGTGGCAGGTCTGGAAGCGGCCGATGCAGCAGGGTGCTAGTGTCTAGCCCTGGCGGCGGAGACGGCTCTCGCTTCAGTGCTTGAGATGGCGAGTCTGGATCACTCTGCGTTGTCCCCGTAGCTAGTCCGCCTCCACTTGCTCCCATGGCTAAATCAGCCTGCTTGCCGTCTGGCTCCTGGACTAATCCTGCCCCGTCTGGCTCCCGGACTACAGTAGCGAGGACCCGATTCTCATCCTCGCCACACGACTCATAGCTGTCCCCACCACTCACATTGCTCTCCCACTGACCAGAGTGGTTGACGTCGATCTTCTTCCCCAACGCTCGTAAAACCACGTCTTTCCTCTCCTTGTACTCCATGCAGCATTTTTCCATGTCAACAACATTGTCATCATGAACAAAAGGGGCCCAAGTTTGTCCATACTCCTCCAGACATGTAACCTTGCACTCCATTTGATCCTGCAACGATGCGTACTCCTCCGAAGAGATCCCTCCTCCCTGGGCACTGCTGCTCGAGCAATGTCAAAAAACTTTGAGGTTCTATCATCCAACCTCGCCCTCTCCTCCCCAATGTCCTGAGCTAAAACAGGATGGTCCTCCATTGCAGCACAGTATTTGAAACTGGCATGCATGAATTCCTCATAATCATGCTTAAGTGCGTAATGTTCAGCTTTCAATTCGTTCACACTTAGTCTCTTCATCATATGTCACATATCAACAACTCTGGTTAACAAACTGCCCTCCCACTCTGGGCTCTTTGGTGTAGAGCACATTACAACCTTCTACAAAAACCTAGGTGTTTGTAAAGACGATTTTAAACTAGTTATGGTAACAACTGATGAGGTAATTAAGAAACTGAGTGCCCTCCAACCCCACAAGGCCACAGGACATGACAACATTCCCTCCAAATTTCTCAGAGACTCAGCCATCTCTATAGCTCCAATCATCACCCACATAGTAAACCTCTCCATCAAACAGGGACAGGTCCCCCAAGATTTCAAACTGGCCAAAGTAACCCCCTTGCACAAGAAAGGGAGTAAATTAGACCCCGGCAACTACCGCCCTATTTCTATTCTTAGTTCCATCTCGAAAGTGATGGAAAAAATAGTCTATGAACAGGTTGAAAAGTATCTTGCCACTAATAAATTATTGTACGAGTTCCAATCTGGCTTCAGAACATCCCACTCCACTGACACATGCCTCCTCTATTTGAGCGACCACATCAAACAAGAGGTGGACGCTGGCAAATACTGCGGCATGGTCATGCTGGACCTCCAAAAGGCTTTTGACACCGTGAACCACTCCATACTGGTTAACAAGCTAAAAGCAATTGGTTTCGATAGCACATCAGTGAGCTGGATGCAATCCTACCTGGAGGGGAGAGAACAGATGGTGGAAGTGAACGGAACACTGTCCCCCCCCCTCCCAGTGAGCTGTGGCGTTCCACAAGGAAGCATACTAGGGCCTCTACTGTTCCTAATATATGTAAACGACATGACTTCAGCCTGTGACTGCAACTTGTTCCTGTTCGCAGATGACTCAGCACTGCTGGTCTCGGACAGGGACAAACTGCAGGTTGAAAATGCCCTCAGCTCTGAACTCGGTAGAATCTGCACCTGGCTCGCTGATAACAAACTATCTTTACACCTGGGAAAAACTGAATCCATTCTCTTTGGCTCTATTAGTAATCTCAGCAAGGCAAATGGCTTCTTGGTTAGAGTGGGTGACAATGTTATCACACGTAAAGATGAAATTACCTACCTAGGTTCCATCCTGGAGGCTAATCTTTCCGGTGATAAAATGGCCACCAACGTAATCAAAAAAGTCAACCATAGAACAAGATTCCTCTACAGGATCTCCTCACTGGTCAACAAAAACACCTTGAAGACCTTAACAGGAGCCCTTGTACAGGGTTTCTTTGACTATGCATGCACCTCCTGGTACCACAGCACCTCAAAGGCCCTTAAAACCAGGCTCCAGACTTCCCAAAACAAACTGGTCAGGCTCCTACTTGATCTAGCCCCCCGAACCCACCTCACCCCTGCCCACTTCGACAGGCTGGAATGGCTTAGGGTCGACGACAGAGTACAGCATCTTGCAATGGGTCTGGTCCACAAGATTCGATACACCGCCAAGATACCCATGTACCTGTCTAGATACTTCCTTAATGTTAACGAAGTCCACACCCACAACACCAGAGGGAGTGCAACGAACCATGTACAACCCAGATTCGGCACAAACAAGGGACTAAATTCTTTTCGCTCCTATGCCACTAAAATGTGGAACGCCCTACCAACTGTCATTAAGACATGCGAATCCCTTGACTCTTTCAAAACCGCTCTCAAAGGGCACCTACGGACGGCTGCAATTCGAAACTGGCCCCTGTAAAATCGGAATCCCTCAAACACGAACGCAATGACAACACAAGAGACGGTCGCGGCCACACAGCCAACTCAAGGTATGGCCACTGAGCCAACTTGGGGACCCAACGCAAGGACAACACAAGAGATGGTCACGGCCACACAGCCAACTCAAGGTACGGCCACGGAGCCGACTTGGGGACCCAACGCAGCTCCTCCAAGGAAAACAAACAATTTAACGGAGCTGAACGTGAATCCCCCCCCCCGCCCCCCCTTTTTTTTCCCCTCACTGTATATTTTTCTTTTCCCTTTTTACCTCCTTTTTGATGAATTCTTTTTTGATGAATTCCTGTTCTGTCTATAGAAGTGTCTATTTGTACGTCTCTAAATGTTTTGATGATTTGAACATGGTGGACCCTGTTGGAAACAAGTGTAATGCTTAATTGGGTCGTCCACTCACAGTTAACAGCCTTTGTATTGAGTTTGTGCTTGAAATGTACTGTAATTCTGCAAACTGTTAATAAATTCTTCAATCAATCAATCAATCAATGTGAAACAACATCAGCCCTCTTGTTAAACACTGCCTCTGCCTGTGCTCTGCTGTCTTTAAGGTCCCCCATCACATCCATCAACATGAGGCTTTTAGTAGGAACAAAAAAGATGAAAACGTTGGTAGGAACTGAAGTCAATTGGTAGTAGTTGCACGACGGACCGATTTGGACGGCACACGTACTCCCGTTTTCTTAGTTGTATCCGGGTTCCCGTTCGGCTGCTTCCGGTTTGCGGGTCAGTTTCCGGTTTGCGTATCCGGTTCGCGGACTTGTTTACATGTACTAGCCTTTAGCAGCTACACTAGAATGAGAATCTAGCAGCAGCTTTAGCAACAAGCAGTACCAACTAGGCAAGTTAGAAGAGTCAATGAGCTGTGCAACTTGGCATGGTATACACTAATAAAAGTCAATGCAACGACGACTTTCACGGTAGAAAAATGCACTTTAGCAGGTTAGCTTCATAGCAAGGGTACTCCACAACAATGTAGCTTAGCATAGCGTTAGCTTGAAATGAAATCTATATTTACCCAGGGTATCTGGGCTAAGCTCAAGAACTTGTTTCCAGCCAGGCCCTGCTCATAGAACACATTTCATCGTAGTGGTTCAATGCCTTGTTCAAGGGCACTTCAGCGGTGGTAATTTTTTAACGTGTCGGACGGCTGATTCGAACTGGGAACCTTCCGGTATCAAGACCGCGCCGCTATCCGTTCGGCCACCGCTGCCACATTCAGCAAGGTAGCAATGTCTATGCATAGGATAGCTTCGTAGCATAGCTAGCTTCATCAAGGTAGCAATGTCAATGCAGGATAGCTTCTAGCGTAGCAAAGTTAGCTTTGGCAAAGAAACAAACAGCAATCGGCTTATCCTATGCCGATCGCCTAAACAGCCACAAGCACAACAACCATGAACTTTATTGTTGATGAATGCTTTGTTGCTGCTCCTGAGCGCCGTCGATCAGCCAGTTGACTGGGGTTTGTTTGACACGTTAGCAGCTCCGTTTGCTCCCGAGTCCAGTAGTCCGTTCCGGTTCGACTGGGCTGCCGTTGCTCCGTTAACGTGCAGCAGCGCTTCCCTCCGTCCCACCGTCGCTGTTACGTTCCAACTCCCCGCACTCCTCGTGGGTTGTTGGTAAAACACGACCTGGCCTCACTCCTCCGTGGGGCTGGTGGCAACGTCCTTTGTCTCGACCGCAGCCCTCGCTCTCCGACACGAGGCTAATGGCGGCGAGATGATGGTAAAACACTGTCCTGCCGTGCGCTCTCTTCACACGGGCTGGCCATTGTTTAATTACTGTACGGAAATCACTAGACTCAATCAATAATCTAATAATTTAGCCCTCCGTCGAGGCTATCATCTGTCTGGGACAATGTAAACTACTCAGTTTAACTAGCTACACACAGCATGCTAGTTCAGCAATACCACCGAGTCAACTCAAATACTCGTTTTGTTAATTTATTTGCACACACACATTCACAACATAAACACACATGAACTTAAACTAAACTTTGTATAGTATTTGTAAATAAGCCAAACCCGTCAACGGCAGTATAAAAAGCAGCAGCTTAGCAGTTAGCAGCAGCTTAGCAGCAGGTAATTAAACAAAAGACATCCAGATCAGACAAACACACTCGGAGACTGACCCCTGACGCTTATTCCACTCCGTTTGCGCATGCGCATTGGAGCCTATCTGTAAACAATTTATATAAAGTGCGCAACAGGTGTGAGTGCCTCCCTCAACCACTAGAGTCCACTCTAGCACCCCAAATACAAAATATAGGTAACCTAAGCCTGTGCACACAGTAAATAACATTACAACCAGTTTGGGTCCCAAACCCAAACGTCTATTTCTAGGGCTCAATGATAAAAATGGCGTTGCGAGCTGCACGCTCTTCATCACAGTGAGACACCCATCATACAATGAAGTACAAACTAGGACATACTGTAAGTGGTGAAATGAATCCAGGCAGGCTGCAGAGAGAACAGGTGATTGGCAATAATTTGGGCCTAAACAGTCATGGGGACAAACCCATGTTCAAGGGGTGACAATAAGGTCTCAGATGTACTTGCCCATCGGGCAAATTATACAGGTCATGTTCTACTTGCCCAAAGGTCATGCCCACTTTGGCTGATTAGTGAATCATCCATTATAAAAGTGTAGGTAAAATGTGAGCTTGTATAGAACGAGTGGCGACAGTCACTTAAAACCCAGAATGAGTGCAACTGCTAGTTGTAAAAAGGTGGCATTGTTCAAGATTTTGATTTTGCGCGCGTTAATTGTGTCAAGATGAATTCTCTCCCAAAACTCTCTTATCTTGTCCAGTGCCTGCCCATTTTTCTCCCCCTTTCTTTTTTTGATAAGATTGATCGCATGGTCTCAGAATTTATTTGGAATAAAAAAGTTCCCAGGATCAGTAAAACATTATTACAAAGACCCAGACCTCAGGGTGGGTTAGCCCTACCTAACTTTAGGTTTTATTACTGGGCGGCCAATCTTAGAATTTTGCAACATTGGCTGATGTTGGAGAAATCACCTTTACGTCCAACGTGGATTGAAATGGAATCTTCCTCAGTTAGGCCTGCCTCGTTAACTGCTCTTATTCATACCCCTATTCGTTTTTCTCTTACCCCCTATTCTAAGAATATTATTGTCAAATCCACACTAAAGATTTGGAATCAATTCAGGCGCCACTTTGGTCTACAAGCTCAGTCCTTCTTCGCCCCAATAGCAGCAAACCCTTTATTCCATCCATCTTTGAGTGATAATGCCTTCTCTGTATGGTCATTGTAAGGGCCAAATGAGTACCAAGGCCAAGCGCATTCATGTAACCTTGGGGTGGCGCTGTTGTTTATTTAGGTGTCAAGTTCACGGGTATGGTGAGGGAGGATTGACCCGGAAGGGGCAAATGGTTTTGACCGCAGGTATGTTACCACTTTCAAATGCTGTGTGGAGAAATGCTTGTCAGAGAATATCCATTGTTTGTGTCTATGCTGATTATTGTTCATTTTGAAATCACGCAGATACTGATGCCGTACTCACATGAAGGGAAATAAATGTGTCAAAAGCAACAAGAGCTGCCTGTGTGTTTGTTATCACAACTTGGGGCTGACACACAGAACAAACAGTATGGTATTGGAACAGCGCGTCAACCAGGTTCAACTACGGGATCAACTCCTCGAGAGCTAAGACGGGGCTCTCATAGTCATCACTTACTTGGTATTACGAATCTCAGGGATCTGTATATTGACAATGTATTTGCCTCCTTTCAACAGCTGTCTGAGAAATATTCCCTTTCAAAACAACACTTCTTTCGATACCATCAGGTCCGCAGTTTTGTGCGCAGCCTTAACCCTGTATTTCCAAACCTTCCAGAGGCCACTGAGGTTGATTCATTTTTAACTCCATTGTCGAGCACGAAGGGCCTAATATCTATTATGTACTTATTGTATTTTCTCTTTGCGGCCTACTTCAATAGAAAATATTAAGAACAAATGGGAAGAGGATTTGGGAGAAGAAATCTCAGATGATGATTGGGAAGATATTTTACGTCTTGTCCACTCTTCTTCCATTTGTGCAAGGCATGGGCTAATCCAATTCAAAATTATCCATCGTGTACATTTCACTAAAGTTAGGTTATCCAAAATATATGGTGATGTGGATCCCCTGTGTGATAGGTGTCGTTCGGCCCCTGCCACGTATATACATATGTTTTGGTCATGCCCTTCTTTACGTAGATATTGGATAATTGGACTGAGATCTTTGACACTATGTCAAGGAGTGTTAGGATACCGTTAGAACCAAATGTAATGACGGCTATTTTTGGAATTTCTCCCCCTACTCTATTACTACCAAAATACAAAGCTCATTTGGTAGCCTTTACCACTCTCTTAGCTAGGCGTCTAATTCTGATGAAATGGAAGTCATCTGCTCCCCCAACCCATCTTCACTGGATTAGAGATGTACTCCACTTTATTAAATTAGAAAAAATTAGATGTACCCTGAGAGGCTCGGTATCCAAATTTGAAGACACATGGGGCCCCTTCCTCGCACTTGTAAATGAGTTGCAGTTCCAAGCTATTCCAGATTGAATGAGTTTAATCCTGAATCTGAGCATACTAGATATACGATTCCCGACGCAGCTGGGTTGTCCAGTATATTTATTATTAGGAACCATGTGTGGGTGCACTGCCACGTCCATTATGTTTTGGAGGGGTGACCAATGACCATGCCATGTTGTCTTGTCTTGTCTTGTCTTGTCTTGTCTTGCCTTGTCTTGTCTTGTCGTACGTTTGTGTTTTTGTTTCAAAACTTGATTCAGGTTATGTGGTTTGTAACTGTCATCACTTCCCTGTTAGCATAGGACTATACAATTGCTTTTATGCTACCACAATATTTTGCATATAGTGGTCACGACATTTATATGTACATGTTATCTCTTTGGTATGTTCCATATGGGTGTGTCACATATACTGTCATATTAGTGTCATACAAGTGGCATTGTTCTTCTTGCTGCACGTACGTACTTGCCCGTCGGGCAACCTGAAAGAAAACTCTACTTTCCTGAACATTTTAATTACTCGCCATTGGCAGTCGGCAGCAGGGGGGGGGGGGGGGGGGGGTACTTAAGTACAAAATTGAGGATGTTTAACTTTACTGGAGTATATGAATTTCAGTAGGCCTACTTTCACTACATCTCAGAGGCAAATATTGTACTTTTTACTCCACTTAATTATTTGAAAACTTTAGTAACTACTTACCAAATATACCTCTCTTCAACCCTATTCAGCCCTATTTAAACTTTGGATATTTGAAAATAGCCAATATACAAGTTCACAAGCCTATTTAAACTTAGGCTATTTGAAAATAGCCCATCTGCTATTTTCAAAAGATTTTAATACATATAGGCTAATATGATATACCTAAACGGGACATTCTGCATAATGCATACTTTTAAGTACATTTTGATGCCATTATACATTTCTGCTTTTATTCAAGAAGATTTATACTGGACTTACTTTAACAAAGTGTACTTTGTTTTTTATTTACAGTATGTAAAGAAATGTAGTACTTTTTTTCCACCAACACTGGAGGACGTATGGATACTCATGTCAAGGACCTCCAATATTTAAATTGCTTTTATAGAGCCGAAATTAAGTTGGTTTGGACTTTGGGACCAATCCCGAACCAACTTAATTCAGCTTTAAAAGTGGAGTATGAATCGACCCTTAGTGTCAAGCCCTGCATGTTGCCTACTAAATCGAGGTCACATTTTGAAGGCACACCATGGTTCTCTGGTATCTCTAGGGCAAGCGTTTCCCAAACACATTTTTATGGCTCACAAGTAAATATCCATTTTCTTTCCATTTCTTACCATTTTTAAAGCATTTTCAAAAGATTAAAATTATTATTTTTCCAAATAATTACATACATTAAAATTCAAATGTGTGATTCTTTTCAAAATTTTACTTGAAAATAGCATAGAAGCATACAATGCGTTGTAGTAAGATATGTTCTGAGCTTGTAGATCTGCTATTTTCCAAATAGCCAAATGATAAAAGGATTTAATGGGTAAATGTATGTTTTGTAATAACTAATCTAACCAGGGTTAGATGTAACTAAATCTGCAAAGTAACTAGTAACTAAAGTCATATAATTGTGGAGTAAGTATAGTGGAGGAAAGAGTACATTATACAATATGAGATGTAGTACAATAGAAGTATAAAGCATCAAAGAAAACTAAGTGTAGGGTACTTAAGTACAGTAATTGAGTAATGTACAGTACTTAGTTACTTTCCACCACTGACATTAAGTGAAATCCAGGGGTCTATCCTAAGACCCCTTTCTTCACCAAAAATAGCTGATTTAAAAGCTCCCAACAGGTCACTGTGAGATTGTAGATTTACTATTTTCGCAGAACTTTGGCCTGTATTGACACGTCCAGAATAGGGAAGCTAGGGTTCAAGTGGTTAATATGTGTACATTGCAGAGTGGATGCTGCAGAGGGTAATATGGTTACCTAGGAATGCCCTTGAATCTTAATTCATGCAGGGACGGAATGTCCAGGCCTTGAAAAGAAAAAAAGAAAGTAGGCCACCCATTAAACCTCGATCAGCAGGGGATTCACGCAACATTAGAATAAAAGTCATTGAATGTTCATTGAATTATCCAAAGGCTCAGTTAACCAGCAAGGCATCTTACAGTACGTGCACACATCCGCCTGGGTGACAGCAGACTGCTGGGCGAGTGCTGGCGCTTTGGAATGGGGGGTCAGATCATATATCCGTCTGGGAGACAGCAGACTGCTGGGCGAGCGCTGGCGCTTTGGCCATGGGGGTCAGATCAACATATGGAATGAATTCTGTACTGGCCAATGTGGCCATATATGGAGCGTGTGTTGAGTGTACAGGGTTTGATGAGGTCAGATCAACATATGGAATGGAGATCTAAGGGTGGTAGCGGGAGCAGTGTTTTGAGTGTACAGGGTTTGATGAGGGCCCAGGTAGGGCCGGGCCTTAATTCTCGGGCCTGTTGAGAACTCTAGTTTTGCAGCAACGTGATCCCGGACCTGGCTGCTCTTCCGCTCGATCGAGCCATTGAGTTATAATGCTACTTCCGGCAGTCTTCCGGGTGCTACCGTGCTTCAAAACGTCTCTGAGCAACTTTCATTGAAATGAATAGCGGGGGGCGGGGCTGTCGTTCCGGTCCTCCCTCTATCCTATTCTATCCTAAAAGGGAGACATCGAAGAGGAAGGACGGATGGGGGAGGATCAACATATGGAATGTCAGAACAGGTCAGCTCCATATATGGACTTATGAAGATCTAAGGGTTTGAGGTCAGATGTAGAGTTTCTGGCCGTCTCCATATATGCAGATCTAGGTGATGATCCAGTCTTCTCCATGTATGGCTATCTAGGGTTTGATGAGTTCAGTGTCGTGATCTTGATATAGGCTAGCCTATGGAGACGGTCATATATGGTGGCGTGATGTGTCACAAGACGTGACCATATATGGAGGCGTGATGTCACAAGGCGTGACCATATATGGAGGTGTGATGTCATGAGGCGTGGCCATATATGGAGGCGTGACCAACCGAACGACCGACTGGCGGGAGATGCAGGTTTTCATAGTAAACTGCGACCTACAGTCGCAATAAATAAATCAGTCTGATTGAACAGTTTGCACAGAGGTACAGTTCCATACAAAGGATGCTAAAAGGTTAAACCTAAGAAAGCACTATTTAACCCATTGGGTTCCTGTAAAAGTCATTGAATTTCACCATGTTTTTCCCCCTATTATAGTTGTTCAGTACACATCCATATCACCATGTTTTATTTAAGTTGTTCAGTAGGCCTACACATTGGTAGTGTAGGCCTGGTGTATGAACATATTCACTGAGGTACCGTAGGAAGTAGGAACAGAGAACTTTGGTGAACGGTTCACCGTGAAAATGGCTGGGTTTCCCAAAGAAAATTTGTGTTGCACGTAGCTTGAACACACCCCACTAGGCCGCACACAAGCTTGGCTGCATGGCAGCCAATCAGACACCATATGTCCTTTTTTGGGAAACACTGTCAAACATAGAAATTGACAACCTAGAGCACAGCCATACCTGTCAAGGCCTCCTGCATGAATACATTTAGAAGCAAACCTGTTTCCCTAAAGTCTCTTTAGCCTACACACACCTGTCGACATGTGGCAGTAGTAAAACCATTCGCAGAGAAATGTGTGATGTGAGTGGTGACTTTCTTCATCTCATTTAAATATAAAAACAAATTATTTTAAACATTTAAATTAAACAAACATGTTTAGGCCTACTTCAGCATCAAAGAAATTAAATGGATAATGAACTATCCACAGTAAATTGGGATGCGGTCATAAATGAACATGAAACCCAAGCTGCATATAACATCTTCCAATCAACGCTGATTGGCTGTCAGGACGCCATGTGCAGCAAACGCTGCTTCAATTGGCTTTTCCAGCCGGCAAGCCAGCCAATCACAGCTGTGCATTCCTAGGACTGGTGGGATCTAAAATAACCGGGGTATTCCTGGAACTGAGGTGGGATCCATAAAAAACATGGCAGTCACTCTGGAACTGCAAAAAATGCGTAGTTTTCGTTTCATTTCGTACGTGCGTACTGAGACCTTTCTACGCGAAATATGTGCAGGTTGGTTGGTCTGTAGTATAAATTAATGATCAGAAACCGTTAGGAGACCGTTACTCTGGGGGAGTCTTGAGGAGTAGTCTCAATAGCTGGGTGCAGATTCCTAAAGCTCCATAGAAGAAGGAATATCCGCACTCTCTTGAGTAGTTTCTTATTTATTTTCAAAATACACACATCAGCAGTCTATCTAGAGAAACGGATGCGTTTCGGCATGTTAGCCTTCCTCAGTGTTTCAAACAGTATAAATGAATAACACCAAAATAATTTGAATTACCTATACAAACTTATACCATTAACACTTAAGACACCGACTGCCATGGACGGAGATCTCCGTCTTTTCAAATCCAACCGTTCACTGCCATGGATGGCGTTCTCTGTCTTTTAATGTTTATATTGATTCAGTTTGAGATTGCGCTATACGTACTATATCAGCATCTCTGTGTCTAGGAGATAAACAGGGAGTGGTTGGTCCATCAGTAAAAAGGTTCCCCCCTCGTTGAAGAGATGTTTTCATCGTCACCTTCACTTTTCAGTTTTTCAGTGTGGATACACTGGTGGTGTATCTTCAGGTGAGATGACCGACTGAAACTCTTGTCACAATGTTTACAGTGGAAAGGTCTTTCTCCAGTATGGATACCCTGTTGTGTCTTCAGTTGATATGACCATTTGAAACTCCCTATCACAATGCTTACGACAGAAAGGCAAATTACCCGACTGAAACTCTTGTCACAATATTTGCAGGTGAGTAGATACGCTGGTGTTTATTCAGGTCAGATGACTGAATAAAACTCTACTCACAATGTTTACAGTGGAAAGGTTTTTCTCCAGTGTGGATACGCTGGTGTGTCTTCAGGTGACTGGACTGATTGAAACTCTCTTTGCCCAGTTTACAGTGGAAAGGTTTCCTCCAGTGTGGACACGCTGGTGTGTCTGCAGGTCCTTTAAATGCTTGAAACTCTTGATACACTGCTTACATCGGTATGGTTTTTCTCCACTGTGGACACGCTGGTGCTTCTTCAGGTCACCTGACTGAGTGAAACTCTTGTCACAATGTGTACAGAGGAAAGGTTTTTCTCCAGTGTGGACACGCTGGTGTCTATTAAGTGTAAATAAAAAGTTGAAACTCTTGTTACACAGTTTACACTGGAAACGTTTTCCTCCAGTGTGGACACGGTGGTGTGTCTGTAGGTCCTTTTTATGCTTGCAACTCTTGTTACACTGCTTACATCGGTATGGGTTTTCTCGAATATGGACACGCTGGTGCTTCTTAAGGTAACCTGACTGACTGAAACTCTTGTCACAATATGTACAGTGGAAAAGTTTTTCTCCAGTGTGGACACGCTGGTGTCTCTTAAGGCTAGATAAACAGCTGAAACTCTTGTTACACAGTTTACACTGGAAACGTTTTTCCCTAGTGTGGACAGCTCCACTTTTCTCCCCCAAATCATCATTGTCTTCAGTGAGTTCAGTGTCAGATTAAACTTCAACTTCAATTTCAAAGCACCGTGAAGAGATGCTTTTATTGTCAACTTCACTTTTCATTTTTTCGCCAGAGTGGATACACTGGTGTGTGTTCAGGTGAGATGACAGCCTGAAACTCTTGTCACAATATTTACAATTGAAAGGTTTTTCTCCTGTGTGGACACGCTGGTGTGTCTGCAGGTCCTTTTTATGCTTGAAACTCTTGATACACTGCTTACATCGGTATGGTTTTTCTCCAGAGTGGACACGCTGGTGTTTCTTCAGGTCACCTGACTGAGTGAAACTCTTGTCACAATGTGTACAGAGGAAAGGTTTTTCTCCAGTGTGGACAATCTGGTGTCTCTTAAGGCTAGATAAAAAGTTGAAACTCTTGTTACACAGTTTACACTGGAAACGTTTTTCTCCAGTGTGGACACGCTGGTGTCTCTGCAGGTCCTTTTTATGCTTGAAACTCTTGATACACTGCTTACATCTGTATGTTTTTTCTCCAGAGTGGACTCGCTGGTGTTTCTTCCGGTCACCTGACTGACTGAAACTCTTGTCACAATGTGTACAGAGGAAAGGTTTTTCTCCAGTGTGGACAATCTGGTGTCTCTTAAGGCTAGATAAACAGCTGAAACTCTTGTTACACAGTTTACACTGGAAAGGTTTTTCTCCAGTGTGGACACCTCCACTTTTCTCCCCCCAATCATCACCGTCTTCAGTGACTTCAGTGTCAGATTCAACTTCAAAGCAGCGTGAAGAGATGTTTTCATCGTCAGCTTCACTTTTCAGTTTCTCTCCAGTGTGGACGCGCTGGTGTGTCTGCAGGTCCTTTTTATGCTTGAAACTCTTGTTACACTGCATACATCGGTATGGTTTTTCTCCTGTGTGGACACGCTGGTGCTTCTTCAGATCACCTGACTGACTGAAACTCTTGTCACAATGTGTACAGAGGAAAGGTTTTTCTCCAGTGTGGACACGCTGGTGCTTCTTCAGTTCACCTGACTGACTGAAACGCTTGTCACAATATTCACAGCAGAAAGGTTTTTCTCCAGTGTGGATAAGCTGGTGTGACATCAGGTGACATGACTGACTGAAACTCTTATCACAATGTTTACAGCGGAAAGGTTTTTCTCCAGTGTGGACACGCTGGTGTCTCTTCAGTTCACCTGACTGAGTGAAACTCTTGTCACAATGTTTACAGTGGAAAGATTTTTCTCCAGTGTGGACAATCTGGTGTCTCTTAAGGCGAGATAAAAAGCTGAAACTCCTGTTACACAGTTTACACTGGAAACGTTTTTCTGCGTTGTGGACACTTCCAAATTTCTCCCTCCAATCATCACCGTCTTCTGTGACTTCACTGTCAGATTCAAGTTCAACTTCAAAGCAGTGTGAAGAGATGACTTCATCGTCTAGTAATGTCAACATTGATCCATCAGGCTCCTCTGGTCTTTGAAGTAGCTGCTTGTCTTCGTCAGTAATGTGTGGAAGCTCTGGTTCCTCCTGGACCATGTGCAGGATGTCTAGAAGCAGAGAAATAACATGATAGTCAAAACTGGAATCTTACAATGAAAGCCCCCCCCCCCCCCCCCCCAATCCTCCTTGTTCCCTGCACAAAGGGAGCTATAACCTACTTTCATTGACCAAATTTCACCGTACTACTTTGGTTGCTATAGGTGTTTCTATTTTAGCAAGGTTTTAGGAAAACACATTCATGAATTTGTTTTATATATATTAATATATTTATATATTAAGTTACTTCCACAGCAAATTAATGTTGTTATAACAAATATTGAATTGAATTTGAAGACATCCTACAAGGAGTGCCCAAAGAAATCTGAAACAGGAAGTGAATTATTGACAAAATTTAATACACAAATACAGTGTTGGCGATTGACTCTAAAAGCATGAAATGTGGTACAAATGTGCCTTGGGTGATCTCAACACATCCTACAAGCGGTGCCCAAAAAGGTTTTAAACAGGAAGTGAGTTTCTGGCTAAAGCTTCACATTCTTTCACAACCAACTTCCATCTGGGATCACTGTAGCCCAATCGCTGAAGAAGGCTGTCCCCTTTTTTCAAGCTACTTGGCACGTGATTGGAAGATCCCACCCTTAGCTGCCGCTGATTGGTCCGACCCAGGCCGGGACGGTTCATCATCAGTCCCTGAGCATTTCCAGATGGAAGCTGTGTTGTAAATATGTGAATCAATACCATCCCCTAGAGGTCTTCGGGTAAGCCCGAGATCCGAATACCCAGGGTCCGAACAAGAAAATAATTACGTTTAATGAAAAAACAAAACACGTTGCGGTTTGCCTGCATAAGTCAACTATTCCTTCTCAAGTGAACTAACCTTGCGTCACCAAGCTTTCCACATCGGAGGAAAGGCTATTACTAAATTGATGTGTGACCCGGTCAGGAGCGGATTATATCTTACACCATGTTGTAGTCACTGGTTTGTAGTCATTAGGCCGGCACCACAACCGGAAGAACTACTTCAACCAGTTTTATTTAGTATTGCATTTGGAGGTGGAAGAGTGTGCTTTGGATATATATATATATATATATACTTTGTTTCCCCAAGGTTATTGCATTGTATGATAGTATGGCAGTTCTACAACAGAACAGAAAAAGAAACATAGCAAATTAAACTTACTGAGTTGTAGATGGTCTTCAGGTTCCTCCTGTTTAATAGAAATGTCCCTGGCTGTGTCTGGAGAGTTCATCTTCACTGGACTCCACACACAGGTCTGAAATTGAATGATGACAAATTGAATAATGACTTTACTGGAGACAACCAGCAGTGAGTGTCAAGAATAACAATATTTGCAGAATGTAACAGCAAAATGGCCTACGCCAACTTTCCAAAATATTAATCTGATGAATTGTGGGTGCAAAGATTATGAGACTTATGCTGTATGGAAGAAATCAATCAATCAATCAATCAATCAATCAATCAATCAATCAATCAGATATTGTATCAATAGAAACGCAATCTGTTTTTAATCCTTCTGCACCCCAGAGATGTGTAGTGTGTTGCCAATGAGGGGGCAGAAAACAGCACTGGTCACGTGACCCATGCAGTGCTCGAGAGTATTAAATAATACATTGTTTTCAATGAGAGTGGAGCAAATACTGGCAAATAATGTGTGCAAAATAAAGTGATTTAAGATCATTAAAGCTGGGCATTCACTGAAGTGATTGAAAGGCAGTATTCTCTCGCAGGAAGTATTCTCGCGATACTGCCTGCTCAGAAACTGAGAGGCACCCAGCTGCAGCATTGCAGAAACTCTTATTGTGCTCTTTCAAGACGTCAATATAATTATATTGTTTGCAAATGTCTGCATCGACTATGTTGTGAAAAAACAATATACCTATTCATCCACTAGATGGCAGCTCATTATCTCCCCACATAGGCTATGTATGCAACTGCACTAAGAGATATGTTATAACTAATTTGTGTGGTGCAACAGCTTAAAATTTAGTAATGTGTAAATGTTGACGTAAAAGCCATTAACGCCATAACTAGGCTAAGTTTGAACTTGGTGTGAGGGGGTGCAACCCCCTACTGAACACACAATATGGAGAGGGGAATGAGAGAGTGTGATGTTGACAGCCTGCATGGCTCATGCACTACAGCTAGCCATACATGATGGTGTGTTAGTAAAACTTGTAAAAAGGTGCTATTCCACCTTGCAACAAGTGGCCTGTAGAGAGTGCCTACAATGTCAGACTATATTTCTTCCAATAGCGATACAATCAGAGATGAAGCATCTCTGATGACATTTTAGGAACTCTCTACAGGCCACTTGTTGCAACAAGGTGGAATAGCACCTTTTTACAAGTTTTTTTTGTGTGAAATATCCCTTTAAGGATGTGTTCAGCAACTGTACTGGTATATGTTTCACACACACACACACACACACACACACACACACACACACACACACACACACACACACACACACACACACACACACACACACACACACACACACACACACACACACACACACACACACGATGTATTACTGTATTACATTTAATACTCATTCAATAATGCAACGCTGCCCCCTTGGGGTTGAACTTTAGCCATGCTCATCTGCTCAGATCAACTCAACAACATCACAGGTTTTACAGCTACAAGTAAGTTTTAGTAGTTAAAGAGTTTAGAGTTAAAGCTTTTAAGAGGAGGAGGATAATATCCTGTCTGATTCCTAATTGCCTGACATGTAGTAGTTAGTTACATTGTACTTTTTGTCTATATTTCCATAGGTGCCCGACTACCTGAGTGAGGCCACAATGGCACAATCCCCAGAAATCAGAGCGCACTGCAGTATTGAAAAAAGGACTGATTCCCTTGTGTTGATTGAGTTGTGTTCTGATTGCAGAACTATGTTATTGTTCGCCACAGGTGTTTTAGTTCACTTGACAAAGGAGGGGGCTTTGAGAGCAATGGGGTTTTCTAAATATTTTTGCCCTCCTATATGTCCAGCTTTGAGGGTTTGTGTAATGTTGTGATCTGTAGGGAAAGATCTCTTTATCAATTAAGTCGGGAATGTCACATTGTTTGATTGATTGATTGAAGAATTTATTAACAGTTTGCAGAATTACAGTACATTTCAAGCACAAACTCAATACAAAGGCTGTTAACTGTGAGTGGACGACCCAATTAAGCATTACACTTGTTTTCAATAGGGTCCACCATGTTCAAATCATCAAAACATTTAGAGACGTACAAATAGACACTTCTATAGACAGAACAGGAATTCATCATAAAGGAGGTAAAAAGGGAAAAGAAACATATACAGTGAGGGGGAAAAAAAGGGGTTGGCGGTGGGGGGGATTCACGTTCAGCTCCGTTAATTTGTTTGTTTTCCTTGGAGGAGCTGCGTTGGGTCCCCAAGTCGGCTCCGTGGCCGTACCTTGAGTTGGCTGTGTGGCCGTGACCGTCTCTTGTGTTGTCCTTGCGTTGGGTCCCCAAGTTGGCTCAGTGGCCATACCTTGAGTTGGCTGTGTGGCCGCGACACAAACATTAACACAAACATTGAATGCCATTGACAATGAATGGCCATTTTTTAGTGTTTGTGTAAACACAAACATTGTGTAAACAGTAACACAAACATTGAAGACGCAAATTGTGATTGGCCGGAATGAGATGATGTATGATGATATTCCGGCCCCTCACTTCAAACGGGTGGGATGTTTTTTTAAATAAACAGGCATTGCTTATTCAAATTCAGTCAGTGTTTACATGTGTTTTTTCAGAATGGTTTCAACTTTATTGAGAAGCGCTAGCCCTAGCCTGGCTTCTTCGCCAGATCCGCCGAAGTCCACCGACCACATTTATGCCGCGCAAGTCGCACTGCAAACCGGGAGCTGATACGGGTGTTCTATGACTGTGTGTGTATTAGGAATATATGAAATATGATCACAGACCAGGCACGGGCAGAGGGCTTGAGCCTTTCCCTCAAAAGGGCCCTTAGGGCACATACGCATGTGGGGGGGCCAATAAGGGGGGGGGGGGGGGGCAATAAGGGCCATTGGCCCTTCAAGACGAACATTTGACAAGTAATGATAATTCCACTATCATAATTATTATTTATATACTTTTAATGTGCTGGCTGCCATCAGTCAGTTTTAGCTACAGACTATTGACTAATGAGTCTGAAACAAAAATACTACCCCCCAAAAATCGGCACTCGTGTGCCTTTTTCTGAGTTTTGAGCCCCAGCTGCACCCTCAGTGCTCTCTGCACGGCCCTGTCAGACAGTTTAGGGCTAGCGTCAGCGTCACAGCTAGTAGCAGGTTTAGCAGCAGGCTAACCGCTTACTAGCCTAAGATTTAGACTAGTCTCGTAGATGTATTTGATCGATTCTGACATTAGATTGAAAATGTCAGAATCGATAAAATACATAGATCTACTAGAGTCTAAATCTTAGGCTAACAGCTAACGTGGTATTTCAGTCCACTCACTGTATTCAATCTCATCCCACGTTGAAGTTGTCAGAGGAACTTTGAGTGAATAAGCCTGGTTACTCAAAGCTATCTGGGTTGTCCTCTTTGTGTCTTGAAAACGGCAGACTGCCCCATCGTTATGAAACGTCTAGACAGAGTCTAGCTTGAAGTTGTCTTAGCATTAGCGTTAGTCAGTCCACAAAGCAAATTCCTGTGGAGATTAGTCCTGTTTAAATTACACCGACCCTCGTGCAAAGACAATCTCAGGCACACAGTTAGTTACACAAATATTATTTGATCATTGTAAACTTAATCACATTCACTATCTGCTGTTTTGGAACTCGCGTTCAGGCCGTGGTGGGTTTTTTTTGCCAGATATTAGGGCAGTAGGCAGTTATCCTGCCAATATTAGCCTTCTTCTTCTATTGGGGTTTATTGGCGGTTGGCAAACAAAACTGTGCATTACCACCACCTACTGGTGTCTTTATCCATCCCTATTTATTGAATTCCTGAGTTACATTACAAAACCTATATTTTATCAATCAGATTGGTTACTCTAAGATACTCAAAAATGTGCCTATAGCACCTGTCTCCTGATACTTTCTCCTGTCTTCTTTCTCCTTCATATGCCCTACAATTCATCATCACATGCTCAACTGTTTCCTCCTCCCCACAGTGATCGCACCTCCCTGTGTTGTGTTTTCCTATATAAATAATGCTGCATTTAGGCCTGTGTCCAAATGTTGCAACATTAAATATTACTGTCTCTTCCCTTCTGCTCCTTCCTGCTCCCCTCACCTCTCCTACTTTCCTCTGAATTCCATAAAACCATCTTCCCTTCCATCTTTCTTTTAATAATGCTCTTGCCCTCCATCTTGCTAACTTTCACTGCCATCTCGATATTGCTAGTTTGTTGCCTCCTTTGCCACCTTGTCCACCTCCTCATTTCCTCTCACTCCAATATGTGCTCCGTCGGACCATAGTATGCCTCCCTCCCTTTCTCTTATCAACCATTAAGTGCAGTCAGCTGCTGTCAGGAGGCATACTTAGTTTAGACTAGTCATTGGTTAGACATAAGGTTGGTGAGGGGTGCATTAAGACGACCGGATTAAGGTTGGTGAGGGGTGCGTTAAGACGACCGGATTAAAGGACCACTTCACCACTTTTCAACTTCTCTTCCTATAATTGGTCCTAAATATAAATGATAAAATAATAAATAAAATACCACCATTTTTTCCTACTCAGTCTGTGTCTCATAGGAAGGCTGTGGGCAGTTCAGAAACCCGTCCACCAGTGACATCATTGATGGTGAATCCAAGCTAATAGAAAAGGCAGGCTTTCTTTTCCTGAAAAGTTGCAATGCAAAAGTTGAAGCGATAATACAAATCTAAATATATTTTAAAACAAATCTTGTTTAAAAATAAATCTGCCTATTGATGATGTCACTGGTGGACGGGTGTCCGAACTGCCCAAAGCCCTTCTATGAGACACAGACTGAGTAGGAAAAAATGGTGGTGTTTTATCATGAACATTAGTGAGGACCAATTATATGAAGAGATGTTGAAAAGTGGTGAAGTGGTCCTTTAAGGTTGGTGAGGGGTGCGTTAAGGGTTGGGAGAGGGTTAAGGTTAGGTTTAGGTGTGCTGCCCCGTGGGAGGTTAGGGTGAGGGTTCGAGATAGGTTGTAGGACTAATGACTGGTCTAACCAATGACTAGTCTAAACTAAGTACTGCATATATAAAATATAAGAAATATATTTGTTTTGAATCAAATGTTTATCCTACAATTTTGGAACCCATTTCTTTCACCCAGTGTAAATTATCTAATGTAATGCTGGGCGCTACACTCCCTCTGCCAACCTGGGGAGCGCAACGGACTGACCTCATCCTTCCTTCAATGCATGAGGAGTCCAAGCCGCTTCTTTTCACCTGACAGTGGGAGTTTCCCCAGTTGGACGTAGCTCGTGGAAGGAACACGTTTTTCCGACCAGTTTCTGGTCAGGCAGTATAGAGACCCGGATTACTGAATTTTTGTGAGGGTACTGTACAGTACCTACCCTAGGGGACACGGGGAGAACATGCAAACTCCACACAGAAAGGCCCTTTTGCCAACCACACCCTGCAGGGTATGGGCACTGATGACATGAGAGAACACGCCAACACCATCCCCAGCGGGAATAGAACCCAGGACCTTTATAGCTGTGAGGCGACAGCGCTACAGACTGTGCCACCGTGCCCCCAAAATATCAGAAATATTAACAGGGAAGCTGTAGGGCTCCCAAACGACAAACTGGAATCCATTTTTAACTTGGCTTTCCCCTATCTCTCTCTCTCTCTCTGTTTCTGTCTCAGGAGTGATGTCCCACTCTTCCGTGACTGAGGTCTTCTCTTATACTGAGTGTCCATTCGCCTTCACGTCTCAGGTCTTCCTCAATAAACACATCAAGAGGAGCCACAACGGCCCAGGCGGTGGCGTAACCGTCTGGGCACCCGACTGGTAATCCAGTCGCAGTGTGCCGCGGGTTCGACTCCCGAGCCCGACACGGCCTTTACTGCATGTCTTCCCCCATCTCTCTCCCGTTTCCTGTCAGCCTACTGTCTGTCCCTTCAAAAACCAATAAAAGGCGTAAGCCGCAAAAAAAAAATCTAAAAAAAAAAAAAAAAAAGAGGAGCCACAACAAACGTCAGCTGACTTTCACAGGCAAGAAAGCCCACATCTGTGAACACTGTAACAGGAGTTTCAGTCGATCAAGTGAGCTGACGAGACACCAGTGTCCACACTCAAAAACATTCCACTGTAAGAATTGTGACAAGAGTTTTAGTCGACTAAGTGACCTGGAGAAACACCAGCGTGTCCACACAGGAGAAAAACCATACAGATGTAAGCAATGTTACAAGAGTTTCAAGCATAAAAAGGACCTGCAGACACACCAGTGTGTCCACACTGGAGAAAAACCTTTCCACTGTACATACTGTGACAAGAGTTGCAGTAGGTCACATGATCTGAAGAAACACCAGCGTATCCACACTGGAGAAAAACCTTTCCACTGTAAACATTGTGACAAGAGTTTTATTCAGTCATCTGACCTGAATAAACACCAGCATGTCCACACTGGAGAAAAACCTTTCCACTGTAAAAATTGTGACAAGAGTTTCAGTCGGTCAGCCAGACTGACGAAACACCAGTTTGTCCACACTGGAGAAAACTCTTGTCACAATGTTAACACTAGTGTGAGTTTCAGTCAGTTAAGTGCTCTGAAAGAGATCATGCACACCAAAGGGGGGGTGGGGGGAAATGTTCCACTTTAAATTAGCTGAGTGGGATGATCAATTGATACAGCTGTATGTTGTTAGCAGGGAGGAGGGAGGGCACACGTTCGTCCAACATGCCAGCTCTTTTGTTTTCCTCTATATAACCTTACAACAACTAGTACAACTCCCAAGTTGGCACCACCTGTCCATTGAACGGTTCCTGAAGACAGTGGTTCTCAACATGTGGGTCGGGACCCCCAGGTCACACATTGACCAAATTGTCAAATAATATGAGGAAGAGGTAACAATTGTGAAAATAGCTAATCTACAAGCACACAGCATCCCTATTCATGGTGGAATATTTGCCAAAAATAGCCAATGTACTGAGCTGGCCTTGGCGTGAAGTTATTTAAAAAGCCTGCATTTGTTGCAGAACCTTGCACATGCACGGGATGGAATGTTTAAATTAGGGATGTCCCGACACACTTTTTTCGTTCCCGATCCGATTCCGATACCACAATTTCTGTGTTAGCCGATACCGAATACCGATACCAGTGTTGTGATTTCGTGTTGTGTTTATAGCTATCTAGCTATATATCTCATGTTGTGTTTATAGCAGACTCCTCACTCCTCACGCAGTTGTGCACTTGCAGTTTGGGCAACTTGAAAGCAAATTCCACATGCCCCACTATTTCATTTACCTGCCATAGTGTCAACCCCTTTACCCCCTGTAGTTAGACTGGCATATTCGCCGATACCGATATGACAAATAAGGGCTGATACCGATACTTTTCCGATACCGATACAGTATCGGGACATCTCGTTTAAATCACAAATCAGCAAAACATGAATACAAGGCGATTATGACAGACAATTTGCATATTGTTGCTGTCGCGAAGAAAACACTTAACTCCGTTATTTATATATATAAATCAATGCTATTGAACACCCTTTACGTCTGGTGTTGGTTAAAGAAATATTTAACCAATGAAAGTATTAAAAAGTGCTTCTGACAAAACCTCATACTGTCTGCTAACTCCCTCTCTCACAACTTTGAGAGATGATGCCTTGTTTAAAACACACACACACACACACACACACACACACGCACACACACACACGCACACACACTTACACACACACACACACACACACACACACACACACACACACACATACACACATACACACATACGTGTATGTATGTATGTATGTATTTATGTATGTATGTATGTATGTATGTATGTATGTATGTATGTATGTATGTATGTATGTATGTATGTATGTATGTATGTATGTATGTATTTGGTTAAAATGGGTAAGGTTTTAAAAAAGGCAAAAGCATGCTCTGTTGCACTGGCCTAAAAGTGGGTCTTCTAAGTCTAAAACTGCTTCAACTTCTGAGAATGTGTTTGGTTCATTAGCCACCAGATGGCATACCTTATAAGTATGTATGTATGTATGTCTGTATGTATTTAAAAGGGGGGCTTTTTTGTAAAATCCCAGCCTACAATACCTTCATATATTTAAAATCCAAAGTAAGGTTACCAGTGAAGGGCAACATGCCTATTCACTGGGGACTATGCAAGGCAGAGGCGTCCACCCCCCTGAGTCCAAGTTAGACTAGACCGCATACCTAAACCATGGTCCGAAACCATCCTCTAAAACACAATGGTAAAATGGATATACTTGGTATAAGATGGACATTAATAAAACAACCTAAAAACCTTAAAAGAGTAAAAGTTCACAGCAAGGCCTGGATACAATTTTTTTTTAATTGAACAGAAAGATGAACATAAAAATGAATGAGGTGTGAGTGTAAAATGTAGGTGTTTGATAATCAACTTCTTTCATTTAGACCAGTGGGTCTTACTGTTTGCAATTTTTTAATCCATCTATGCTCCATTAGTTTCCGCTGTCCACTGGTCCATCGGACTCCACATTCCAGACCTGAAACGATGAGGTTAGCGATAGGATGGGATTGAAAGTGTGTATACAGGGTTGTGTGTATGTCTGCTCGTTTGATGTGATATAGGTGTTGTTTGAGGCGTGTTTCTAGTGTGTGACTGGTTTCTCCTATGTAATGTTTATGACATTGTGTGCAGGTGATGATATAAACTATATTGGGGGTGGTCAGAGACAGGGGATCCTGAATGGGGGAGGAAGTGTGACTATAGGGGTTGTTGATGAATTTGCGGGGCTTAACATGGAGTGTATGTGGCTGTGGGGGCTTGGGAGGTAAAGTGGAGAATCTGGAATGCACAAGGAGGTCTCCCAGGTTCCTGTTCCTTCTGTATGTATGTATGTATGTATGTATGTATGTATGTATGTATGTATGTATGTATGTATGTATGTATGTATGTATGTATGTATGTATGTATGTATGTATGTATGTATGTATGTATGTATGTGTAAGACGCCTAAGGTCGAAAAAGCGACCGAGGTCGTGTGCACTCATCCGCTTGGGACTGCTGGGCGAGCGCTTTGGCATGGGGGGGGTCAGATCAACATATAAACCACTGCTATACTATGTCATATAGTGTCATACTGTATGTCTGCTGTACATGTATTACACCACTAGATGGTGGAAGCATACTTCTGTATGACTAGATTTTGACCCAACCCTCTCCAGGCATCCATTTCAAATCGTTACATCACATGAAACAAATTGCTATTTTTTTACACTTTGTTGTACGCAGAAAATAGCCAATCTATTGAGCGAACTGTTTCTCAATGTTGTGCCTAGGATCACCAGGTGTCCAAATGGGACCCTGCTGTTGGTAAGCAGTGGATATTACACATTGGGGTCCAAGAGATGGGGGAAGGTCTGTGGCCTAATGCACTTCCGAACAGTGGGTCAGGACCCATTTGTGGGTAACCAACCAATTTTGATGGGTCATGACTCGAGTTAAAATCACATTTTCGAACACATCTAAGAAATTACATTACAAATAAAAATAAGTAGTGAAAATAGCCAATCTACAAGCTCGTAACATCACGCAAAGCGACACGTGCGTTTGTATATCTAATCTCGTCTAAACATTTAATCTCTCTTTTGGGTCTCGACCTGAAAAGTTTGGGAACCACATTAGGCTCTAATGCATTTTTAGCTGGGTGTCCTTGATATCAAAAATTAAAAAAGTTTGAGAATTACTGCTACTGTACAAGCTATTTCACGTGCAGCGGTCATCATTATGTCCATACACGGTCAAATGTGATTTTGTTTTTACAAAACACTGTTTGTATTTTTTTGTTTTGTGTTTTTTAGGTTTAGGTTTTATTTGTTTATTTGTTTTATTTGTTCAGTGCATAAAAACGGTAAAAACAGTAGAAAGATGCATACATATTAATATTGTGCAGGAGAAGTTAGAAGCCAAAAGGATTATCGAGAATTTACCCTAATTTGAAGAATCAGACATAAAAAGAATACATATAAAAATACCAGTATTGCAATCAATGCTTATACAAATTTACATGCAGTACATACATACACACAGTACATATATATTATTTGATTATTAGACCCAATTACTGAATGTCTCTCCTGGTCTTCTTCAGAATATGTATAACTATTACACATTAGGAGTCCGCCAGTAGCCTAGTAGTTCTCAAACGTTTTATTTGCAAGGACCCCCATTACTCTGAGATTGTACAAACAGACATTTGTACAATTTCAGAGTTACATGATTACATACCTACAGTGTAAGGGTCCATTTGGACCCTGAAGTTCCCTCAACCCACTTTGAGACCCACAGCACTATACATTTAGGGCCAGCTCTGTCTCTGGTAATATTTGTATGTCCAATTTACTCCGATCCTCCCCCCGGCAGTGCCGCATCTCATTGCCGTTGCCGGAGAATGCACTCGCTGCTTCTGATTTGACCACCACATGCGCCAGCATGGCACGCAACGACTAAAGGAACGATGTGAGAGTTTAGGAGGCAGACGACAGTGTGGTGTCTGGTCTATAAGTCCTTATTATCCTTGTGTTGGATGCTGCTGCACATGCATGTGAAGAGGACATTAGGTGGCATCAGGGACAGGCTGGACATGTCCTGGGAACCAGCAAGTGGTTTCCCATCAACAGCTGTTCTAGCAGCCTTCCTCCCACCCCACATAACCCCCCCTCCTCAGATGGGGAGCGAGAGAAATATAGAGAGAGGGTCCTCATGCAGACCTGGGCCTCTCCGCCCTGGGGGAGCACGGGGGGGGGGGGGGGGGGGGGGTCTAATTACCAAAACTCGGAGGAGGGCCCTCGCGGTCACTCAGGAGCCTGGGTGACCCCAACGCAGAGGAGAAACAGAACAGGGTCACAAGTGGACCTGTAACCCCCTTCCGCCCCAGGGGGCTGAGGAGCATTAGAGTAGAGGACAAAACACAGATGTGACTTTCTCACTCGCATTTGTCGGGTTGCAACATAATGTTAAATGGCTGCAGAAAAATCACTGCGATGCAATCCAAATTAACTCACTTAGAAACCCTGTAAGTATACGTATTGCCTGGTGGTCCCCCACAGTATACTAGATCATCCAGTATTTGTTTTATTATTTGATTTTCTTGTTGTTTCTTGTTTTTGGTTTAGTTTATTTCAGTATTTATGTAATACCTGAAGAAGATCCACAGGATGGAAACATTGTCAACTTTAGACCAATAATAACCTCTTTGGGGTAATTTATGTGATAACATCAATATTTTCATGGGTCAAATACAAACGATAAACCACATGTCCCCCTTTCCAAGAGACTTGGCAGAATGTCTGTCCCAGAATAGCGACATTTGGGTTCAGTGTGAATGAAGTATTTGATGATGTCATGCGCAGTACACCTGCGATAGACATCAAGGTCATGAAAGTGACAAGTTAACATTACAGACACTTTCACTGCACCTCACATTATGGACATTCTGCTTCTATTTTACCTGACCTTGAGTGTTTATGTACAACCAACCCCATACACACAGAGCTTCATTAGCCGTGTGTGTGTGTGTGTGTGTGTGTGTGTGTGTGTGTGTGTGTGTGTGTGTGTGTGTGTGTGTGTGTGTGTGTGTGTGTGTGTGTGTGTGTGTGTGTGTGTGTGTGTGTGTGTGTGTGTGTTTGCGCGCGCATGCATGCGTGCGTGTATGTGTTTTGCGCTGACAGAAAACAAAAGCGTTGCAGGATGAAAGTGTGTGTGGTTTCGGCATCAGAGTGTCAGATGGTCTCCTGGCTTCTCCAGCTGGTCAGGAGGGGCTGTGGCCACCTGGACGCCTCTCCTCTCCTCTCCTGAAGACTCTGCTTTACGCCACTGCTACTGAGATGTCCATCTGCTCAGGACCGTGGTGCCCATAGAGTGCACCCCCCCCCCCTTCCTATACCCCCCCACCTGCCAAAGCCTCTCCGCTAAAGGAGCATCGTGGAAGGAAGCCCCCCTCCCTCTAACTGGAGTCCACCATGAATTCAGATGAGCAATGAATGAACCATTGAGCTCAACACTGTTGCTGAATCCACAGATACCTCACCTGTGTGTGTGTGTGTGTGTGTGTGTGTGTGTGTGTGTGTGTGTGTGTGTGTGTGTGTGTGTGTGTGTGTGTGTGTGTGTGTGTGTGTGTGTGTGTGTGTGTGTGTGTGTGTGTGTGTGTGTGTGTGTGTGTGTGTGTGTGCGTGCGCTCGTGCATGCATGCATGCGTATGTGTGCATGCATGCGTGTGTGTATGACTTTCAGGATCGTCGCAATGGTGAGGCCTTAATGCTGCATTCACACTGGCAGCTACAAAGCTGCAGTCCAACAATCATGTTCAATGGAAGCCAGCCACATGAAGATACAAAGCTACACCTGACGTTTGTAGCTGCTACAAAATCTATAAGAAATACAAAGCTACAAATCCAAGTTGAGCTTCAGCTACAAAATGACAAAGTAGGCCTACAACCAACCATCACCACACAATTGTTATGGGATTTATTTCCATCTGATTATAGCATTTCTGTCTGATTATAGCTTCTTGTCTGACATCAACGAGCTTGTTGTCCAACCATTAAACAGCGACTTAGGGATGGGACGATAATCGTTATAGTTTGTTGTGATAAAAACGCTCACAATAATCATATTGTGGCGATTTAAATGTATTGTTAAATTGTCATACACTAGGATTAATTAACTTTTGTTGAGCTGCAAATTCAGTACTTTTACTTAAACCCTTGATAAAAACAGACCTGTAAAGAGCGCATTTGGTGCGCTCGATTTGCCAAAAACAACACTTTGCAACACGTGAGCTTGTATTTCTGGCGAACGTTCCCCCCAGAATAGAGATGCTGGAGTTTCAAGTGGTTAACAAAAGTGGCATTTAAAGTTTTAAGCATATTTTGATTATCGCAATAATATAGTTAATCGCAATTACGTTTGCCACAATAATTGTGACTTGTAGTTCTCATATCGTCCCATCCCTACAGCGACTCTGTGACAGATTATGCCGTTTTGCTTTGTATCTCTGTGTCTGCCAGTGTGAATGCACCGTTCCAAACTACCGTACGGTACGCGCCCACACACAGTTCACAGAACACGGTGGCGTAGCCGCCCTATTGCTCAAGGGAGAGAGAGCACAGGGTTGGAATAAACATCACCGTTTAGCGTTATCCTCAACAATATCAACAGCACATTCTCACTGCGCTGGGAAAAAACCACTCGAGCAAGTCCAGGGAGAGAGGAGGATTCTTGGCAGCTGATTTTCAGGTGAACAGCTTGCAGGGAAACCAATTGCTGATGCAGGCAGACAATCTACCGACAGGCCCAGGGCAATGCTCACACGTGCACACACGCACAGCCGCACACACACACACACACACACACACACACACACACACACACACACACACACACACACACACACACACACACACACACACACACATTACTATACTTGAGGACATCCACATTTTAGGAGAGCAAAAACTATAGCCGATCTACAAGCTCACTTGCTTGCTGGTAGATCAGCTATTCTTGAAGCATGCAGCTACACTGCTACCGTAAACTCTAAGCATAAATCGGCATAACTGGCACGCCTAAAAACATACCCTATACAGCTCAACAAGATCTACCCACCAAATCGTTTTAAATAAAATTCCAATGCTGAAAATAGTTATAAAGAGGGAACTGAAGTTTACAGGGGGAAATGGAATTACATTTATTGCGACCGAAGGTCGCAGTTAACTGGAATCGTGCATTTCCCATCAATGTGTGTGTTAGTTGGTTCTTGGTTGGTCGGTAGCCTCGGTACCCAGGCTTTCATTTTCGTCTGCGCAAAAAATGAAAGCCTGGGGGAATGCATTGGCCGCTCTGGGCTAGAAGTGGGAGTCAACTCTTCCGGATGGGCGTTGCTCCAAATTATGTGACGTAGCGCTGCACTAGGGAGGGGCTGACGGACAGATCGGTGAGATCCAATCAGCGTGTGCGCAAATCTCAGCCGCGACCCGCCCCTCTAGACCAGAAACCTATAACACGTTAGCTCAGGCTAGTTGGTCGGGATGAGAGAGTACTCATCATCATGTGACATCATCAGGGATGGAGCATGTGACATCATGTGACATCATCAGGGATGGAGCATGTGACATCATGTGACATCATCAGGGATGGAGCATGTGACATCATGTGACATCATCAGGGATGGAGCATGTGACATCATGTGACATCATGTGACATCATCAGGGATGGAGCATGTGACATCATGTGACATCATCAGGGATGGAGCATGTGACATCACGTGACATCAGCAGGGATGGAGCACGTGACATCACGTGACATCATCATAGAAGGACATCCCTGATGTCATCAATATTAAGCCCACATATGGAGATCCCTGATGTCATCAATATTGGCCAGCAACTCTACATCTGACCTCAAACCCTTAGATCTCCATATGGAGCTGACCTGTTCTGACATTCCATATGTTGATCCTTCCCCATCCATCCTTCCTCTTCGATGTCTCCCTTTTGACTGATACCTGTCCATTGAAACTCTAGACGGGCCTGCCTTAAAGTTATTAGTGCAGCCACGCCCGGCAGTTCTTAACAGGCCTGAAAATTAAGATCTTACCCCCCCATGTCAAAGCGCCAGCGCTCGCCCAGCAGTTGCCAGTTTAATACGCTTATCAAAGACAAATTTGAAAATATGGCAGCTGACAGCTGTTTGAGATGAGCAAACGTGCAGTCCTGCACTGTGTTTAGTAACAGTATCAGCTTCTTTAGTAATATCAATATACTATGGATATGCGCTGCATTTAGATTAAATAAATGTAGCCTAATGCATTTTAGTCTTTAGAGCAGCCAACCAGAGAGCTCTAGTATCTCCACTCTGCCAGCCCGCTTCTACCGAACGATCGAAAGCCGACCATATACGACATGTTCAGTCGGCTTTCGACACTTCCCTACAAGTCGCGACGCGTCAGTGTACCTGCTGCCTATAATTCAACCGCAGATTTTCGGCAACCGACCCTTTCCAATGCTTACCGCTGCCAACCGGTGGAGAGCTACATTAACACTAAAACAAATGTTAACCACAAGAGGACCAGGAAATGGTCCTTGCCATGTCTATTTCTCAAATTCTACTATACTTGGGGGGACATATTGCTCACAACAAGTATTAGGCTATAATAGGCTACAAGCACACATGCACACGCACACACAACACACACACACACACACACACACACACACACACACACACACACACACACACACACACACGCACACGCACACGCGCACACACGTGCACAAAAATGCAATACACACACTCTCCTGTCCTCTCTCCTATCAATTTCTGCAGAAGCCTCCATTTAATAAATGCTGTCCATTTGTCAGAGATTGAATGTGACAGGCCAGAGTCGTGTGGATGCTAGCAGACAGCAGACAGACAGACAGACAGTGATGTTGTGTGGCTATCAGCAGGTATTGATGTAGCTTTAATGAAGTGCCTGGCTGCTGCTCCGCCCCGTGAAACAGACAAGTCTGTCAGCATATGTAAATGTTTGCGCGAGAAACCTTGTATCTCCAAAATGTATCCTCTTCAACATAGATCACTGGTTCCCCGGTGTTCCCATTTGTGGGTCACGGGGATACATTTGTATGTGTCCCTATTTATTTTTCTTTCCTATACATTTTGTTAATTATTATTTCAAAACATAAAAAAAAAACACTCATAAAAACAAATTCAATTGTTATTATTACTATTGAATTTCATGAAGAAATCAAAGGAATTCCATGCGTTATAAAACAATTGTTTAAGAATAAGAAGTAGTGAAAATAGCCGATCTATATAGATTGTCTTTTTTCACTCATTTCAACAGTTATCTCTGTTTGTTATTATGTGTATTGTGTTATGCTTCTGTTTGCTGTAATCAGGGCATTGTTGGGAAAGGGAGCTTCTTGCTCTGGGCTGGCCTTCTCCCCTGAACACATAAAAGGTGAAATGAAATATTTCACTATCAGTTACCTTGCCATGATGTAACTCCAAATAATTGAAAAATGGATCCTCCATTGATTAGAAATTGATCATTCCAAATATTCTCTCCATTGACTTACATGGTATGGTGAACCTTTTTATTTGCCCGTAAACAAACAAACAAACAAAGCTGATTCAGACCGTATAGAACATCTGCACCAATCTGCTATTTTCACAATTTCTTTACCGTAAACATTTCAGAAAGGTAACATATTTTGGACATATGAGGTTTCCATTCGATAGTGACAATATGTAAATGCTTCCTGGCCCTGTCATTGTTGCAGTGTGTGGGGGGGGGGGGGGGGGAGCATGGTCAGCATGGTGGGATCCCCCCTCTGGGAACCCCTTTGTTCTGAGACACCCCCCCTCATCGAGCCACATGAGGGGACCAATTACAGCGCTCGCACAGCAGGGGGGAGGGGGGTTTGGGGGCTGCGGGTGGTGTGAACTTGTTCCACCGCTGTAGTGAGCTAATTATTACCTCGACGAAGAGACCCAGGAACTCTTCATGGATGAGTAACAATAGCTGCAGGAGAGGAGAGGAGATAAGAGGAGAGGAGAGCCGGGGTGATCTGTCTGCGTGTTTGTTATCGTCGGCTTGTCGGACGGAAACCTTGTATCTCCGTAATTCTACTTTGTATGTATTTTATCCGTTATGTATTTTTTTCCGTAAGTTAAAGCAGTAGGTCAACCCAAAAAAATATATACTTATTTTCTATCAATTACACACTCCATGAAGGCTTGAATTCATGGAGATATTTATGTAGCATTCCTGATGCAATAATTTGATGATTGATGACGAGGTCATCGGTCAGTAGGAGACTCGGAAACCATCGTCATAATTTGGATGAACTACTCTTTAAACGCCTTACTTCATCATACAAGATTGTCACCCAAAAGTAGCAAAAATAGCCGATCTGCAAGCCACCAAGTGCATGAACGACAAGCTGAAATTGTAGTTTGGGTGTTTTCACTATATCTGAAACTAATTAGGGTTGTCCCGATCCGATCACGTGATTGGAAATTGGGGCCGATCACGTAATTTTCAAATGATCGGAATCGGATCGGGAGCAAACAAAATCACACTTGTGTGAAGCGCTCTTATCATCATACATCATCATACATCACATTCCGTGCTCAGCCAATCAAATTATCACTATGGGGTACACACAGACGCACAAAGCTGAGCATAGGAGGCCCAGGGCTAGCGCCCCTCAAAAATGTGTGTCTTTGGGTTTTATGAATATTGAACCAATGACAAGTATCAACAAAGAATGAACAAAGAACTTGTGACTAAATAATAACTACATTGGATCCATTGGCAGGTTATTCATTGTTTTTCCTTATAGGACATACAAGGTTTCCTCCCGACAGCGACGATTTGATTTGATGGTTCTCACCATTGTACCGCACCGCACCGCTGTGGGGGTTCAACGCAGCCTCCACTTTATAGCGAAGGCACCATTAGCACAATTTGGGGAAAGGTCATCCCAATTTCCCAGCCATGAACAGCCATAGTGAGGTAGTCAAATCCCAGCGGATCGACAATGCAAAGGCAATTTACGGCCCGCCGAGTCCGACTGCCAGCCTAGCCACGTCGCAACCTTGATGTGATGTCAAGAAATGATTTATGAAAATGTGCGGCGCTCTCTGGCTGCGCTGAATGAGACCTGACTGGACCTGGGGAGTGTTGACACAAAGCCCATATGGCCCGGCAGGCTGGCTGGCAGCAACATGCGTGCATGCATTATCCTTCTGAACTCCAAGCACATGCGTGTGCAATGTGTTCAGGGTTGCCAGCTATAGCGGAAATTCCCTTATCTCCGAGAATATTAAGGGACGAAATAAAATCTCACATCGGGCTAGCTATGTCAGGCAGAAACCACTTATCTCCATATTCTTAACTTTTCATGTTAAGATTTGTTTTCTTCTCGTAAATCAACGCCCTACTTGATCCTACTATAGTCTGTCTCACAAAAACCACAAAGTAGCAGATCTGCTACTTTTGCTATTTTTGAATTTGAATCCTGAAAAGTAACAGTTTTGGACATATGAGGCTTTCACAGAGACAGTATATGTAGGCCTACAGTTGTTTTACAGGTGTTGGATATTAGCCTATATTAAGCACTTGAACCCCAGCATCCATATTCCGGGAGCAAACATTACCCAATGCACTTTTTTTGGAGGAGGGGGCGGGGGGGGGGGGGGGGGGGCTATGATTATTTTGGGGGGCCTGAAATGGTTAAAATTATATACCACTTAAAACATTGTAGATCTGCATTTTTGAGTGGTGTAAACCACTCCTACAACTGGCTTTGTTAGTAAATGAGCATGGTTGCTATGTTCACCCTGTTCACCCGGGTGTGATTCCTACAACTGGCTTTGTTAGTGCAGAAAAAATTAGCATGGTTGCTATGTTCACCCTGTTCACCCGGGTGTGATTTCATTACGTCAGACATGATTTCATTACGTCAGACAGGCTATATTACACCACTCAGTTCACACGGGTGTGATTTTTAATTAATGTTTAACAACCTTTTGCCTTTCTTTTCCATCCTTAATGTTCAACAAACTTTTGCCTTGTGTCTCCCTTGCTTAATGTGTTTTAACCCAGGCCCCAGCTCCACAGCTGAGCTGGGTCCCAATCACCACTATCCTCAGCTGGCCCAAAATGTCAAATTATAGGACCAGCATGTCCACCAACACTTGAATATCATAATAAGGTATCTGACTGGGGGTCCGTTACACTTGGTCTGCTCTTTTCCCCCTCTAAACCTCTTTGCCGAAAATAGCAGAGTTGTAGATCAGAATAGGGATGACCTGTAGTAAATCAGAGGACCCCCTAGGGGCCCCGGACCCCCTGTTGAAGAGCCCTGGTCTGGACTAGGGTTTAAGTGGTTAACTACCTGTATTATAGTATATGTATATCAGCTGTTTGATCTATGTGTGTCATGGATTAATTCACAAAGATAATGAACAAAGTGTGTCCCGGGACACACTTATTTTTGAGGAGCGCCA